>NW_027109758.1:1350228-1371396 GCF_000696795.3 Halyomorpha halys
ATGTTAATGTCACGTATTGATCTTTCGAATAAAAAAAAAATTTTGATTACAATTTAATTTTTTGTGTTATTTTTTACAATTTCAAGTTCTATCGGGCTTTAAAAAAAAAACCCTATAGGAATAAGAGTAACAATCGCTACGGAACAGATGCTCGAACAAATTCACTGGATCATGAGATATATTTATGGATTTAATTTGTGAATATTTTTAATTTTTTAATAAACAAATAATTGATTCGTATTCTTCTCAAATAGTTTAAAATTTAATAGTTTGTACTCAACGCACTTACTTTATATAGCGGGAGTTCCACGTTTGTCTCAATTATTCAAACATTCACAGAAAATAAGGCTTGTGTTGATATAAAGAATGATGTAAATAAAAAAATTCAAGCTCTAAGAGGGTCTTTATGAATGCTAAAGTAATTAATATTAACGTATACTCTTACAAACATTAACCAACATTAGGTTTAAGGTGATTTTATATTACATTATGGATATCAAAGTTTCCAACAAATTGGAGTTTTTGAGACATTGATATTAGTAAATAAAATTAAAGAAGTAACTCTGTTATACCGGTAAGACGTTATACCCTTCATAGTAAGCTTATTTTGTTGAACCCGTATTGCCGGAATGCAAGATAGTGAAGACAAAAAAAAAAAAAAAAAAAGGAAAAATATTGATAAAAATCATTATAGCTTCATAAAAAATAATCTAGGACAAGGGGCGAAACTAATTCGTTTGGAAGTAAGAAAGGTTTTTGGAAATCTTACTTCCATAAACTCTATATTTTAAAGAGAAAAATCTACTCACAGGATCGAATAAAAGTTGTTTCGGCCAGAGAATATAATTTCTTGATAAGTTTCAAATGCTGACTGTCCAGAAATATATATATCCTTAATCTTATCTTTTCATTTTGAGTCATCTAAATGTAAAATCAACTCTCCATTAGTTTACAAACACGTCTAAATTCATTATTATGTAATTTAGGAATACATTATTCGGTAAAAGACGTAAATACTTTAGCACTACTAGACAGTGTAATTTAGTATAATTTTGAACAAATGTATTGGGATCTTTTACTTTCATACGACTCTTTTTACAGGTTCGCAGATTTGTGTTTGTGCTTGTACAAAAGTGTATAGTCATGCAAGAGTCATTCATATTCGTCCATTGTAGCATTTTGAAAAATGAAAATGTGTGGGCTACTTTACAACCCGACTTCCATTCTGAAACTCGACACCATTTCTGCTACAACATTAACATACGTAGAAATTTAAAATATATAAAGAATATTCTAATATTCTAGAATTTAGTTATGATTACGAATATGGAAGTAATTGAAACTGCAATTCAGTTTGTGTTCTTATTAATTGAATTTATTCAACGATTTATTAAAATAAATTTATTTCTTAGAGGAAGCCATATACTGTCTCCGACCTAAAATTCGTAATTTTTTTAATAATGCCTAAAACTATGGGTTTCTCATTAATATGCGTATCCCTAAGATGACCAATGTCACTTTGAGCTTTCATAATCGATAGTATGATTGCTTTTAACGGATTGATTGATGGCTCTCACTCAATATTAATATTCCTTCAATATTAGTGATCATAAACTAACTAAAACATAAGTGCAGAGCGGAAGAAATGAAAATAGGTAATATTATTATTAGTCTGGAATTGTTTGTTTACATTCTATACAAGAATAGAAAGGATGTGTCATAAGGAAAATTCTATAATTGTTAGGTTAGATTACCTCTGTTTTTACCCCACCAAATGTTTTATGGAATTTCCTTTCATACTGTAGTCTATATTTGGAGAAGTAATAAAAACATTATCACTCGTCTGATAGAAGAGTTTGAACGAACATTAGTCCTGCTCTACTGCAAACTTCATTTTTTTTCATTTTTCCCTAAAATGAACGCTTACACGAAGAAGAATTAAGAATAAAGAAGAGTTAAAAAGATTCAAAGCAATATATGGTAAATATACATTTTTTTAGAGTATAATTATTTAATAAAGCCTAAACCATTTAGATCAGTTAGAGATAATGTTTCTCATCAATTCCTGGCATTGTATTATTTATGAGTTCGGAATAGTTTTGAAAAATATTAATTACATTACGTATAGGTGTAACAGTTTCTAAACTGTTTATTCAAATTTTTTGAACAATAACTTGTTCACCATCATTATTAAAATTAATCATAATTTAACTAGGATCTTAATACATGATTTGCTAGTAAATGTGATGTAAGTTATCATAAGGAAATTCTTAACATCGTTTGATTCTCGTTGATTCAATGCAATAAGTTATATGCATAAATATTAGTTTATTCATCTGTCATTGTTTTAACCATATCCATTTCATCATACTATAATGACAACTTTAGCATTATTGGCTACCATGATACAAAATGACGTATACCAAGTATGAATCCTATGATGGTGTAAAAGTATGTACAGTAAAAGTTATAATAAAAAAAATTATTAGTGTATAACTCAAAAATTATAAATTTTATGGTAAATTATGTACATGGTTATTTGAAAAATAATTAAATCCTCTGCAAAACAAAAAAATGTGTCCTAATCGGATGGGTATTAGCAACGATACGGTAAATTGCACTTTATAACTATTTCTTTTTTTTCAGGTTCAGGGAAACCAATTTAAATTTTATTATTTTTTCAAATATCTCTCGGAACATTTCAGATGCTTGTAATAATAATAATAATAATTAAATTGTCTGATAAGCTATACTAAAAAGACAAAAATCCTAATTGGAAGATTATTGATTGACCGTGTGTGAAGATGAAAGGAATATGGTCCGGGTGCGGTCAAGAAAAACTCAAATAGTAGAAATATACTAATTTAATGAGCCAACGTTTCGCCCCACGTTGCAGGGCTTCTTCAGGGCTATTTTGACGGCAGTCAAAACTAAAAAAATGGATTTTTAGTTTTGACTGCCGTCAAAATAGCCCTGAAGAAGCCCTGCAACGTGGTGCGAAACTTTGGCTCATTAAATTAGTATATTTCTACTATTTTAGTTTTTCTTGACCGCACCCGGACCATATTCCTTTCAAAAATCCTAATTGATCGAATATTAGCAAAGATACAGAAAACCGCTATTTCCTGGTATATACTGTAACTACTAGAACTGTTACGGACTGACACGACGATACCTAGGTGCCGCAACGTGAACCACTATAGTTATCAAGCAAATGTCGTATATATATATATATATTATTTCTTGTAAATATGTTAATCTCACAGATTCATAACCATTTATTATATTGTTATATTTCTAAATGCATTATTTGAAGCGGTATCAATGAAGATCGCAATAGAATCTTCTGATCTACTAGAAGCTAACTCTTATAAGTAACATTTCTTGATGAAGTTTAATAACCTAGAGAAATGAGTAAGCATTTTTTTTCCCTAACTTCTATAAATTATATATTAAGACAATTACAATTATATATACATGACTTAAAAACTAAGAAAATTATATATAAACCTATGAACAATTTATCTTGTTTTGCCTTACAGCATTATAAGATGAAAACATGGTCCGGCGGTTTTTACATTTAACTTAGTAGCCTGGAGCTAGCATAGAATGGGGAGGGACCATTCTGGCTGGTGAAAAGAGTAAGCACTAAAGGCTACATCACCTTATAACTCCTTCTTCTGATGCGCCCTCTCTCCCTCCCCCACACTTCTTTTCGACTTCTGACTGTTTTCTTATTATTACATTACAGGTAACGTAAAAATACCAAAGGTAGTAAAAGGTAATACCCAATACAATTTATTCCTTTTTCACATAATAAAGCATTCACTAATTAATTGTTTTCTTTCTGTTTTAGAGGGATCAGGAAAAAAAAACACTAAACTTACAAATCTATATGTGAATATCCTCCTCAAATATTCACCTTCTGAAGAGGTATTGAGTAACAATACAAATTATTCTTTCTCTATTTTTGGAAATGTACATTGGACTTTTTTTTTCACCCTGCCTTCTCTGATTCTCTTCTCCTTCCTTTCATTAGGAACTACAGCAAATACCTGTAGGACTGGTTTACTCCTTCACAACCATAAGCACACACTTAACCGCTAGAAACTCCCAGCATTATTACATCATAAAAAATCATTAAAATCAGTGTATAGAACTTTTTACTCTAGCAAGAAAAGTCTAATCATGTGAGGTGCAAGATATGAAGTAAACAACGAGACAATTTTTCCATTTTTATTTCCTAAACTATAATTTACAAAATAAAATAGAATATTTTAAAAAGATTATATCACAAATTAAAAAAAATTTATCTTGATTTATAGTAATTGATAGTTCCCTAATAATAGTTTACATTCGAAATAATAGGCTAAAAGGAGATTAATCACAATATTGTCAAAGTAAACATGACTTAATTGAAAATATAAATCAACATCTTGCTATAAGTTTAATAATAATAGGCTTATCAGATGCAGTGGTGGCAGAAATCCCTCCCATTACTAGAGGAATCTGTGTTTCTTCACATGGTACGACTTGAAATTTTTGAAGGAGAGTCACGATTCCCACCTTTGTTTGTAGCAGTCCAAACCTCATTCCTATTAAAAATAAACATACAACATAATATATTAAAAAATATATTCACTGGTGCTCCATCAAAATTGAAGAAAATATTAGTATTACATCCTTAAAAAAAAAAATATCCTTACATGCAGACTACTTTAAAATACATCATGATGTATGGGAAACAAAATTTAGAAAGATAAGGAGATAAAAAAACAGAAGAAAATACTAGAAAATCATATTATTTCTATCCTGGGGCTAAAATGGGTTAATAAGAAATGTACAGTTTATCATAATGTTTTTTAATTTCACAAAGTGGGGAACTGACAGGTTGTGCCTCATGAAGATTTTTAGAGCTAGAGCAAGAAGTAAGATGGACTTAGGCATGTATGTATGGTTCTGCTAGTACATGTGTTCTGAATATGCTGGACACATGGACACCTATAGAACTAAACCTGTCCAAAGGCAATATGCAGAAAGTGCAGAGCCTTCCTTGATATTGGAAGATACTAAATATATTGGGAAATTGGTATCTCTACTAAAACATCTATTACACCCACTTAAAAATGAAACTTTAAATCCAGTGGATCATTTTCCTTCAAATAATAACTGAATTAGTTTCAATCCTTGATGTAAATACAGACCCTAAGTAGTACTCAATACTACTCAACAACTATCAAAATTTGTTATTTGTTAGCAAAGTCATCAAGGAAGCACTCCTACACTGCTAGCCCATAAGTAATAGTAGTAAAGTATTTAATACAAATAAAATATGCATTATTAAATATAAATTAATTACAAGGAGTATTGTAAACCTACTTAATTTACTTTTTACTATCCCCTATCCATTATCTCCAAAATTGTAACAATGACTAACTATTTCATGAATTAATAAATTTTTAAATTATAATAATTAATCTAATAATCAAAGACTTACCAATACACATCCTAGGCCCTTCACCAAATGGCAGATAAGTGTAAGGAACTATAGAGTCTTTGTTTTCTTGTGAAAACCTTCCAGGGTCAAATTTTTCTGGATTGGGAAAGTATTGAGGGTCATGGTGCAGAGACCAAACGGGAATGAGAATCAAAGTATCCTGCTCCATTTTTTGACCAGCAGGAAGTGTTATTGACTTTGTACACTGTCTAACTAGTGTTGGTACTGTTGGGTACTTCCTCGATGTTTCTGAAATGAAACAATACTGAAACTATAGAAATCCATTTGACTCTTTAAAGTAATTTTACTTAAAATTAAATTGATAGACATGACAAGGAACATCAATTTTTTGATCTTAAAGATAAAGCAGTATAATAGAAATAAACAGTAATTCTGACAATCTAAAAGAATAAAAAAAAAAATAGGCTTTCAATTTTTTTACTTTGATGTAATTTAAGATATTTAGTTTTCAATTCATTATGTAATGTGGCACTTTAACTAATAGACAAACAAAATATTTGAGTAGCTTGGCAAGTGATAATAAATAATAATATTGATAATAGACCCTATTTTCAAATAGATTGCTGGGAAGAGTACATTAATTGTGCAAAAAAAAAAATTACTATTAACGGCATCTTGACCTTTTAAACATAATATGTATAAGAAACTATATGTGAGTAATACCTGTCTCTTATAAATATTATACTACAGACGTTCAGAATATTTTTCATTTTATTTTTTGCTACCTGATATAACCATATCCAGATATTCCATTTCCTGTAAAGCCTTATACGTTAGACCACCATTCTTTTCTATTTTTTCATTAATCTCTTCAATTAATCTTGATTGAATATCTTGGTGGAGAGCTAGTTCATAGAGGCAGAAACTTTGTACTGAACTTGAGGTTTCAAATCCAGCAACAAAAAAGACAAAACATTGGGCCGTCATAAATTCCAGTGTCATTTCTAAAAATATAAATGCAAATTTATACTAAGCTTTGTTTAAAAAATCTATTATTATTGATATAAAGTTAATAATGAACTAGTTAACATTGTAGGAAAAAAAATTTGGTACTACTATTGAGTGCCAAGTAAAGTCTTGGGTTGATAGTTAATAAGCAAAAATATTTCTTTATTAGGTTGTTATGAAGCTGACCAATGTATTTCTCAGCTTCTAAATTTTCCCTCCAACAAACTAAAGGAACAATTTACAGACGCTCAGTATGGTCCGGGTGGGTCACCTAATTCCTGAGTTAGTCCAGGGCTGACAGAACAGAAAATATTTTTTCTACTATAGTCAGTCCTGATTATAGATGGAGAAATGAGAAGAGAACAACTTGTCTGCCAAGTGCTTATTCGTCCTCTAGGCCAACCTCAAAAATTGAGCTAATATTAATTGGAAATTGCATATTTTCTTTTTTTTCTTCTTAAGTTTGGTATGTGTTGTATAGTTTATGCTTCTTGTTATAATAGTCCAATTAATAATAACCAATTGCATTTTATTTGTGAATATTGATGTTTAAACCTTAATATTTGATTATTTCTTTATAATTTAACATTAATAAGCAGTTCTTTCAAAGATTTAAAACCAATTAATGTTAAGCAAAGAGTTAAATTAATGCAATTACAGATAAAATAACTTGGAACATATAAATAAATTTTAATTTACAAATATTCCTGGTTAGAATTAACTTTAAGCCCCTTTAACACTAAACTACAGATTTTAGTTGGCTCTACAGAACTCATAGATCTTTGGACATATGAATCAGCTTATCTTGGGTCACCACTTTCCAGGTTGCTACATGCAACTTTTTTCACATTTTTGTTGAATCTGTCAATCTATCTAAATTATAATGGCCTCCGATTTGGTCTCTTGCTAAGTACAGTGGCACTCATGACACTGCAGGTGTCCTGACGAGTTGCTTCCAGCCCACCTTAATTAATCTCCTTACCTTCATTTTATGAGATATTGATTATCCTGTTTCTATAAGCAGTTCTCTATTGGTCTTTCTCCATATATTAATACTCTGATCCCTGATCATTTTTTGGAGGACTTACCTTTCAAATTTCTTGATTGTGCTTTCTAGGCTGCCAGTTAACACCCAGGTCTCACAAATATTTATCAGAGCAGGCATACTTTTTATTACTTTTTGTACATAATTTTTCATGAGATTCTTTTGCATTTCAATACTCCTTAAAGAGAGAGGTCAGCTCTACTTCCTCTTGTCCGTGGGTGTTCCATCTCTGTTAGTCCATCATTTATTGAGGTTATTGTGAAGCTGAGGTATTTTAACTTGCCTACTTCTGAGGAGTGCTTTGCCAGCAACTCGCACCCTGTTTTAGGTGCATTTTTCAACTTACCATCATATATTTAATTTTATTTAAATTTACTTGTAAGCCCATATACTCTGCTTCTCTTAACATAATTTTGGATAATCTCTCAACATCTAATCTATCTTCTTGATTACTGAGGACTGTTACATTATTTACATATGATCCTAGGTATAATGCCTCTGTAGGTATAATTAATAGATAATAATTACTTTTATATATGTTTATTTATTATTATTAAGATGTTATTCGGATTATTTATATCACATAGATGTTAAAATATCAAAAAATTTTAAAAATAAAAAATCATGTAAGATAATGAATAAAATAATTATACCAAATGGTTTTTCAAATTCCTGTCCATCATCTCCAGGATTTTCTTTATTCTTTAGTTGTATTAAGAGGTCTATAAAGTCATTTCGTACAATACCATTTTTTTCTCTTTGTTCCACTATATTCTTAACCAGATTTATGAGGTAATTTTCATCCTCTACAGAAATAAACCTGAAAAAAAGAATCATTGCTTAGGCTTAGGATTTTATTAAGTTTGGTCGTTTAGAATTAAGTTTTGACGGGCTTCCTCAGAAAGAGGTAAGTAGATAGTGATTGGTGGTATTAGCACAAATCATTGAGGTTCACTTATTTCTATTTGAATAGGCCTACAAAATAAAACTCTTTAAAATTTGATTTGATAATTTTGGCAGGTTTTTATTTGTTTTTGGTGTACTGAAACGGTAAATGAACTCCACTTGTTTTTATTACGTTTATTGTTGTGCCAAACAGATATTAAAATTGATCAAATGGCATAAATTGGATCATACTGAGTCAATTTCAATTTGAATTATAAGATAAAATTTTGAAAAGTCTCAGAAATAAGTTCAAGTAATTATAAATTTATTCCCTTATTTCTGAAATTTAAATTCACCTAGTAGAGAACGACTTGTGGCTGTAAAAATTTGAAGTTCATCTGTAGAGATGCAATTACAGATTTTTTTGATTTTATAAAACTTATATTACATATCCTGGATTTGCAAAAAATCTGTATGTGATAGAGGAAAATTATAATTGCCACACCCAAAAGAACATATAAATCAGCAAAAATTATCAATTATCTTTGTTATTATTATTATGTAGTATTGTTAAGTTTTGGAACTGTAGTATTTAAATAAACCAATGATATATATCATAAGGGCAAGGCACAACATTCCAAACAGTTTAGTTTGCTTTTAGAAAATAAAAACATTATTAAATGTCACTAAAATTAAATTAAAGTTTGAATAATTAAATCTGTCCATTGAATAATATAAAAATTAATTAGATCTAAATAACTGAAATAATATTTTTCTACTTAAAGATCTGATATCACCAGTTTGGATTCTGAACATCCCACTCCACTATACAGCAATATCATCGTGTGGTGGATGTTGTCTCGTCTTCTTTGGAGCGCGGAATGTTCTGTGCGGGAGTCTTTTTCGATATAGAGCAGGCTTTTGATCGAGTCTGGCACCCGGGACTGCATTACAAACTCCGTAAATTCCTACCTCCAACATATTTTCTCATTATCCGTTCCTTTCTTACTAATAGATTATTCCAAGTAAACCACAATGGTTCCTACTCATCCCTCTATTTTCAATCCGCTGGTGTTCCTCAAGGCAGTATCCTCGGTCCCATTCTCTACACCGTCTATACAGCTGACATCCCAAAAACTCTTAACACTATCCTTACCACGTATGCTGATGACAAATGTGTGCTCACAGTTAGTAATAACCCTTTGATTGCATCCCAAACTCTCCAGTCCCATATCACAACCCTTGAAGAATGGTGTCGAAATTGGAAGATAAAAATAAATCCCAACAAATCACATTTACTCTTCGTCGTAAACCTGCTAACTGCCCTACAGTATACTATAATAATGTGGCTCTTACCCCTGAAGAACAGATTCGTAATCTTGGACTACACCTTGACAAACGACTAACCTGGAATCCTCACACAAGACTGAAAAGACAGGAAACTGCACGTAGATTCCGACTATTACAGGACTTACTAGACAAACGGTCTAAATTTCTAACTCATTACAAAAGACTGATCTACATGAAATAATAAGGTCCATCTGGACATACGGAGTTGACCTTTGGGGCTCCACTAAACCTTCAAATTTTTCTCGTATCCAATCCTTACAATCAAAAATCCTTTGTAAAATCCTCAGTGCTCCTTATTTTGTTACTAATAAAACCATCCATAAAGACCTAAATGTTCCTTTTGTAACCAATCTAGCCCAAACCAGATATCATTCCTTCCATTATAAACTCCCTAACCACCCAAATCCACTAGTTTCTAAGCTTGCTTCCTCTGCCATTCCTGGCAACCCTCCAAGGCGCCTGAAAAGAAGATGGCCTCGTGATCTTATATTGTAAAATGTTTTTAGAGTTCTACTACTGTGTAGTTTCTCTACATGCTGTATCATATCATTATCATTATGTCATTATGATCAAATTTGCTTGTTGTATTTTTTAGACAGTTGTAAATATCAATAAATAAATAAATAAAAAAAAAGATCTGATAGACTAGAAGAAAAAAGTAAATGAATTACCTTATAGGTAATAATGATGATAATTTTGGAAATATTCTAAGGATGGCCATTTTTAATTTCATTAAAAACTTTAATTTTATTCCTTCTATTCCAATATTTCTAAGTTTGTTATCTGGATGGTTTATAACATCTGTTTCCAATCCAAATGCACAGCTACAAATGACATCTGCTGTAAAACGACCAGTAAGCTCTTTTATATCAACTTTTGAATCAACTTTTGACAGCAAAAGGGAGCTGAAACTCTGCAAAAAAAACATTATATTGTGTATTTTGGATACTTAATTCCCGCTCTGTATTACCTTCAATTGAATTTTTTCAAATTGTTAATTGTTTATAAATTTAGGTTTTAGAACCATCCATGTTAAATGTATAAAATATGCTACTTGTGAACAATGAAAAAAATCAGGGACGGATCCAGGAGAGGAGAACATAGAAAAATTAGTTCAATTATTATTTTTTTTTTTTTATTGTTTACCCCCCAACCTGGTCATTTCTCACACATGGGGAGGGAGAGGAGAATATTTATATTCTTTCCTCACATTGTCTCATTTTGGATTATAGATATAAGCCCAATTTTCAATGTTATTTTTTTGTTTCAAATTCTAAACCAAAATTTTTCTTTTCTTTAAATGATAGTTCAGCAAGAAAAACTGTCAAACAATCAGACTTAAAATTTAATTGTTACCAGTAAAATATAGGAATTTTACCTCAGCACAACTCACAAAAAGAGGGAACATAGATTTCAGTCTCCCACTAGTAAATGTGGGAGTAAGTTTCATTCTCAAAGCTCTCCACCTTTCTCCATCAAGATTGAATAAATGATGATTGATAACATCTTTATCAGACCTGAAAAATATTAATTTTTTTAAATATAATCTTTGACTCACAAATTCAGAGTTTATTTACACTTTTTTAAGATATTCTTTATTCTTGTAATAATAATAATGATAATAATAATAATAATAAAGAATGGGGACAATAAATTTACGGTGAAGAGAAAACAAAAATTATTACAGTTTAATTATGCCCCTATCCCTGAAGTGTGAAAATTCTTTAGCTAAAATCAGCTGAATCATCTCAGGATCTCTGACTACCAGCATTGGTTTCCGTAGAACATAAATTCCAAACATTGGATGAGGAGCGAATTCATGATACATCTAGAAACAAATTATTATAGTAAATTTACTTTAATTGTTTACAAATAGCAAGTCATGATTGGATATAGTACCACCTTATCAATGGTGTAGCCTCTATATTGTTTTAATTTTACTAAATTAGGATGACTGCCATAAGGGAATTCGGCTGGGTAAAATGGTATATCCCTTTTCTTCCAGTGACTGTAGATGGATACCCAATGTTTATAAATGAACCACAAACCAACAATAACGGCCACAGCTACCAACATTTTAGATCTAAAGTGTATACAAATCTTGAATTAATAACATGTTGAAAAATCATTTATGAAATCACAATATTGAATATAATAATAATAATAATTTGAAGGAATAGTAGGGAGGCCAGTAAACATATATTGCTTTCAATTATCAAGGTATTTATATATTTAAGAAGCGTCTATCAAAAGTCAATATATCTTCTCTTGGAAAATAATTATTTAAAAAATACTACAGAGTAGTCTCAGCAGATAAGTCCATTTTTTTTTTATGTGTCAAAGGAAAAATTATAAAATTCTCAAACTACTAGTATCAGTGGATTTTTTCTTCACTTGATATGGGATGATATTTTTCACTTTACAAGCTATATTTTTTGTGTACTAAACGGCAGGAACCCTTATCTGTGACTCTTTTCTGTGTTATAATAATACCCCAAAGAGTTAATGCATGTTCTTTGCCTTTATGACATTATTTTTGATGGGATAGCACATTTGCTGGTTGTAAATATATTTTTATATTCAACACTTCAGAATTATTCAGAATTACAGAATTCAACAAATATAAAATGAAAATTTATGTTTCATCTGCAAGTAGATCTACATAACAATGCTTAATAATGCAATGACATATAAGTAAAAAAATCATTGGGGTACCAATATAGTGGTCTTTTTACAGTAGGCTAATTATTTTATTCTAATGATTGATTTAATTTAGTCCAAAGATAAATTAATAAAGGATTTCATTTATTAGATTGATATAGATTTAATTAAAGTAAATGAAAATAATTAAGTGTTAGTAATACCTTTAGAAAGTAAAAGATAACAGTAGAATGATTCACAATGGAATAACAACATGAGTGTAAGCCAAATTATTTTATCTGACTAGATATGAGTGATAAAATTCCATCATTAAGGTGAAAAAGGCAAGTCATTTTGAAAATTCTGATAGCAGTTTATACAGCCCTAAAGTCAATAAAATAGCTCGACAATTATATCATATGTTCTTTCATAACGTCTTTTTAATTCTTAGGATTAGACCTTTAAACCCTCCTTTTAAATTATATCACTATGCAAGGTTCAGCTATTAAAAAATAAATCACTATTGTCTGCTTCTGGAGTTCCCATGAAGTGAGCATGTTTCATTTCCCATAATAACATGTTACCACTTCCGCTAATCTGATAAGAAGGATCAATTATTGTTACAATAAATAATAACAACAGTAATCAATGAAACATAAATAAAAACAAATCTAAGCATCAAATACTCAAACATTATTTTTTTGATTTATGTCTTCTAAATCACCTTCCATTTGCGCATCCAAATTATGAAAATACACGAAGAAAATAAATGCTAACTTAATCAGTTGAACGAACATTCATTTTTATAAATCAAGTACATTGTATAATTATCATAATATTAACAACAATTATTTATTTAAAAACGATATCTTAAAAATAAATTATGAAACAGTTGAGATATTATTGTATACGTATTTTCATGGAGATTATTATAAAAAAGTAAACCTGTTGACCTTGCAATTATCGCAATCAATAACTGATGTTTGATAGACTGATGTTTCATAAAAAATAATAAGCAAATATTAAAAGTAAAATGCCATTAATATTTTTTTAACCTTTCTTGAACACGTTTAGGAATTAATAGCCAAATTAAATCAATTTAATATATAAAGTAATTAGATTGATTGAAAACAATACGATTTAAAAAGGGATAGTAATCGACAAGCCGGTTGACAGTAACAGATCATTTTACTTTTTAATTAAATTACATTTGGTAATCGTCTGTTTGTGCTGTTTATATCGAAAAAACGTAAAACTACGAAACAAGTATATAAGATAATAACAAAACAAGATACATATTAAAATATATACACGATAGTTATAAACTCACGCCTAGGAATGAGTTGCTCATCTAAGATGTTTTCTCCTGGGTATGCCAGAGTGAACAGATGAATTAACGGGACAACCTAACAAACGTGCTCCCACCACAAGCCGAGAGCAGATCTGAAAATCCCCTTCTAGAATTGTGAAAGGTATTGCAATATTCTGAATTTATATTATTGAGCTATTCTAAAATGGTGTTTATTGGCTTTTAGGCTAAGACTATTACATCAAATCATTTGTTTAAACAATGTTATTTAATTACTGGATGTAACAATAAACTTTCGTTCTGAGTAAATTTTGTAAATAGATATCAATAAAATTAAAACAATATAATAAATATTTTATGATTTTTCTTAACAAATTTCGTTTACAAGTCTATAATTATCCGACGTTCGGAGTACTCCGTCCTCAGGGTTCTTGTATAACAAAAATATTACGTACATACTAAGTGGTTTCCAGAACTTTTTGAGTACCTTTTTTTTAAAAAAATGTCGGAGTAGTAAAAAATGGGTATAGACATAGGGAGCTGCGTGAATTTATGTAATATCTTTGTTACACAAGAACCCGGAGGACGGAGGAGTACTCCGAAACGTAAGTAAATTATAAAAAATTTAAATAAACGAAAAGGGGAAAGAAAAAGTTTATTAGTATAACATTAATGTATAAAGGAATTAAATGCATGATAGGAAAAGATCCCGAAACATTATTAAAAATAACAGAAAGTATTTCTTTCTGCAGAGTTTTTAATATAATGTTTAAATATTACATCAGCCTCCGAGACACGAGACAGAACGATCATGGAGAAGTTCTGAGAATCAGATGAAATATTGCATATACAAGAGAAAAGGTTGCTTTCCAATTTGTGATCAGTATTTTTTCTAAACCACTCTGATGAATCAGCTATATTCCACTAGGGCAGATTTTCCCAAACCTTTTTTGGCCAAGAAACCCTTTTAGGGGACAAACATTTGCGACACCCTTATTGGGCTAAAAAAATTCGTGACATTGTTTTCGAACCAAAATAAAAATGTCGCCACAATTATGCTTGGAGTGGTTGAGTAAGTAGGAAAATAAGAAAAAACAATGCCAAGTAAATGCCAGAATGCACTGCATTTTGTTTTTATATTTTGAAAAAGTCGCAGTCGCTTGCGGTACCCCTGGCATTCACTTGGGGCATCCTGGCACACCCCAGGTGTGGTGTAGCACCCTTTATTTTTTTAATTCCCCTTGTGGGTGCAATGGGTTTTATTTTAGTTTGCTCTAGGCTTAGCTTGTGTCCTGGTCCTATGTCTAAGGACTAGGATAGTTGAACCAGTAGTTAGTTGACTCTTTAACAACAGTATTGCCATGTTAGTTTCCTCATACTTCTCTCTCAATGCTTATTTTGGGTTGATAAACCTTTCTCAAAGTTAACTGTAAATTTAATCAAAATAAACGATTATCATTTTTTAAACTAAATTAATCTGCCATATCACAACCTTAATTCCTAAACCTTTATTTTATTGCTAATCATCTGACGTAAATTCTGATATTCCCACGAATATTTTGATGTTTCAAGATTACAGAACTCCAGTTAAAAAGCTTATCGACCTAAATGTTGCTATTTATCGGTTAGTTACCTAGGTTTCAGAACTCAATGCGGATATGTTTTGTTGTTCGTAGGGACCACAAATATTGTAACTTTCCTTTTTTACGTGGGAATAAACCAACGTATTGATATTTAAATAGATAGGTGAAAAATCTCAACGGAAGTACGTATTTTCCTGTGTCCAAATAACTAAAGTCTCCCAAAATTGTGTATGTGAGAGAGAGAGGAAGAGAGAGAGAGTTTTTGAACAATCAAGCTCGAAAACAAAAATCCTTACAAAACTTAACTAACACATTTAAGGTAGGTACGTTATGTATATTAGGTACAAAAGGATTTCGCTAAAATCGATTAGTGTAAAGTACCACTTTAAGTTTGATTATACCACTTGATGATACCACATTAAATTGATTTTACACTTTTTTGTTGGTTCTAACAATTTTTATTAAACTCGGTTTTATTGATGTACAATTTAATGGTCCTAAATATCAAGGAGGTCTTAACCTAATTAAAACAGTCTGACAGGCCTATAAAAAAAACCTCTCCTGTACCTTCAATTTTGTTTCTTTATCTTTGAAATTATTTAGTATATCTATCTCATACTCAGTAGCTAATGAAAAGTGGATAAATATGAATTATATATTTTTCAATATGAAATATATTTGGGAAATATTTTTTCCAGGTTGAAAACACATTTCCGGAAAGAGTGGTAACACAGAACTTTAGAGTATAGAGCCTCAGAGAGGAGGGCCTAGTCAAATGTTTGATGAATCAACTAGATTTCGCTAGGTCAGCTTTTCACAAACTTTTTTAAACCAAGAAACCCTTTTAGGGGACAAACATTTGCGACACCCTTGGGTCTAAAAAAATTCGTGACACCGTTTTCTAGCCAAAAAAAAATTAAAATGTCGCCACAATTATGAAAGCACGTCTCCGGAAAGAGAGGTAACACAGAACTTTAGATTATAGAGGTAGAGTCTCAGAGAGGAGCGCCTAGTCAAATTGAAGATTCCGAGCACTTTAAGGTAAAGTGTAATTATTTGTGAACAATTTTAGGTTGTCGAAGTAGTTTGATGACAGGCTACTTCATAGAAAGTCATTGACAAAACATGTTCAGATACTTTTGTGATGTTGCGGTGAGAATGCCTGGTCAACAGGATGTCGATAGTTGATGAGAAACCGGTCCCAAAGTGGCGGTAGGTGTGAGTGGAGGGGTGAACCACTGTCAAGGCTGTTTTGACCAATTTTTTCCCAGCGAAGTTCGCCACAATCTTATACAGCAGGCTGTGCCTGGCGCTCAGTTGCCCTCCTTGTCAATGGTTCGTTTTCATCCCTTAGGTATCGACAAGCTTCCTTAGTTCTCTCAATGAACCCCTAGGGCGTTGTTATATGCCCGTGATTATAATTGGTTGGCGCTTGAGTACTTGAACAGTGACATGGCTGATCCGAGTGTCCGCTATTTGCACAGGCTATGGGCATCTTCTTTCAAGTCGACAATTTATTTTTTTGTTAATTTTTCGAAGCGAGGAAAAATATCAAAAAAAGGTTGTGCTTGAATTTGGTTTTTCCTCTTATTCCATGTGCACCAAAGTTCGAGTAAGGCCAGGTGCTAACTAGACAAGGACTGTTACCCCGCGATCGTGATGGTTGCTTAATCGTTTAATATAGTTGAGTCCTTATTGAACATCAAATGTTCAAACAGGACAATTAATTATATTTCCTATGTTTCATTTTTGCCCAGGACACAATTTGCCAACGGCCCGTCACACAATCCTTGCCCAGCCGTACTCGAAATCTGGTCTTATACATACTCGGCTTTACTGGAAAAAGGTAGTTCAACCGTTCGACGCCTTCTATAGTTGAGTGCCTAAGTAAACATTTCAAATTAAATTAAATTTAATTCTCAATTTGCATGTTTGAGTTTTGATTAAAGAGACTCAGCGACAATCGCCGACGTCCGGTCGCGCTACGTTGAAGATTTTAGGTATTTCGAGGAAAAGGAAAAACTAATTTCAAAAACTTTTTATGTATTTTTAACAATAAAAACAAAATAGAAATAAATAAATAATATAATAAATTATTATTTCAAATTTAATAACCTTACATTACTAAAATTAATAAATCAGTGTTGTTTTTATTTTTAGGAGCGATTCTTTAGTGAATGTTTTATGATTCAAACAAGTAACATAAGCTTTCATTGTATTAATATTACAGATTAGACATTAAAATTGATTTTTGCAGGTTTAGGCGTGTTACATCCAATTTTGGGTGTTTACCGCAGGATTTTGCACAGTTTTGGTTTTTTACTTCACGGAAATCCGGACTCTAGTTATAATATGAACAAATTCACACAAAAATAACACAACACCTAAAATTCAGTATATTACAGTGCACTGCGACATTTCGCGACCACTCTATCTGGTGAGCGGCATCCTTTACGAAAAGGAAACAAATCTCAATCTTTTCAAAATAAAGTCGTAAGAATGGCAGTGGGTGCTCCTTGGTTTGTATGACACAGCCAATTGTACAAATAGAGACAATAGAGGATTACATCAAAAAAAGGTTCATGAAGTTCCACTCTCTGTTACCTACTGTTAAAGGAGCGGTGACCTACCACTTGGGAAACCCAACCACAACCCGAAGATTGTAGCCCAAGCTGCTGCAGGACACCCTGTTAGAAATTCTATATACATCAGTTCTGTTGTCACTCTAAAATTTTATTTTATGTTAATTTTTTTTTCTCTCTTCATTTTTTTAAAATTCACTATTTTTTCCCTATTAGAAGTCAATTATTTGTTTTGTTAAATCCATAAATGTCATTTACATATAAGAAGATGGTCAGGGTTGCGGTCAAAAGTTACTTTAAGTTAAAGTTACGTTAAGTCAAGTCACTTTTGACCGCAACCCTGACCATCTTCTTATATATCAATTTTTACGGTCAACTATTTATACATACATAAATGTCATTGTTTTTGTTATTATTTTCACTTGTTTCTTATATTAAGAATTATTATTTTAATCTATTTATTTTATCTTGATTTTTTTTTTATTGTATAATTAAACATTGTATATAATTAGGGGTGTCTTTGCGCTCGGTTCGGAACTTTGTGGGTTCGATTCCCACCTGGGGCAGTTTAACATTCATTTTTCGGCGGTCCCGAAGAATGAATCTTGGCACTCCCACCTTGGTTAGTTCGGGGCGGCAACCTAGGTAGCCGCCAGGGGTTGGCAAAAAGGACCACTAGGTTCACTTGCCGGACTTGTTCCCCCCACCCAAGTCTTTTGTATGGGACTATACCCTCTCCCATAATCAAATGTTAAAAAAACCAAAATGTACCTGTTACATTAACCATGTAAGGCCCCCAGGCCAATCTGGTGTTAAATTAATAAATAAACAAATAAAAGATATCAACTTTCCAGGATTGCGATACTGACTCCCTCATTTTTTAAACATATAAATTTCAACTTCCTAAGATTGGGATTCTCACTGCCTTATTTTTAAAAATATTTTTAAGTCATATCTATATGATCGCTTATGATTTTAATTGTACTTTCCAATTTTGTTCATTTATTGACTGATCTAAAAAAGACAACTGTTTCGAGTCCAAGCAGAACTGATTTTTAAAATTTTATTGTTTCCAAAATCAGCTAAGTTTAAAAAAAATAAGAATATGGAACTGATAATGTTCCTCATGTCAACAAATTAAATTAATCGAGTCTATACACACAAAAGTGCATACGTACTCATTAAAACCCTATAGTGGTTACAATGACTCGACATCTTAGTAACTGCAATAACATCTATCAAGTTATCAATTTGATTACCAATACATGAAATTGAATGGTAGCCTTTGACTGATAACAGGCAATTGAACAGAAGAGGATTGGATTTTGAATTGGATAAAATCAGCTACTCACTATCTTTGTTTATGTTTACTGCCACTCTGATAAAACACATCCTGCACCAATTAGGACGAGAGTGTTTTCATCTTATTCTATTCTGAATGATACAGCAAAATATATGTATAAACAATGACTAGTTTAATAATGTATAATGAATGAAAATTAATAACAATCGTTTTGATAATTGAAGCAAAGAAAAATCTAAAAGACTTCATAGCGTGAGGACGAAGAGTTTTATTTGTTTACATGTTTTTTTTCTCTTGAAGCTACTTTCTCTTTATGTCTCTTCTGACTGGAAATTCGATGCACTTGTGGTTAAGTGCCTATACGCGAGTTTAAAAAATAATTATTTAGTTCGTGAGGTAATTTTTTTTTTATTAAAAGATAATTACATGCTATGTATTTCTCTGTATTTTATGGGAACCTTCATAAAAAATCCGTTTACAAATTATAAATTCATGATCGGTTCATAAGTGAGGAGTAATGTAAAATTGGCCGAAAGGGTGATTTCTTGAAAAAAAAAAACCTTACTGAAAATATCTCACTAACTAAATTAACTCTTCATAATTTCTTAAAGATTCAAAAAACAGCTAATAATTAAATAACCCTTAGCTCTGATTTAGTCAAATTTGGAGGGATAGTAGTAGTTCTTAAACTACGCATTTGACATTACTGGGGTGTTTAGTGCTTTTTCAACCAAAGTTATTCAAAAGAAACTTAAAGTTGTGTTTTTCTATGACTAGCCTTCTAACACGATCCTTATCCATGGCTGCTTATAGTAATTTAAAGAAGTACTTTTATTTTTGACGGTCCAAAGTACTTCAAAATCGGATCAACTGAAGATGAGAAACATAGCTTCGAATCGAACCGTATTTCGTGGCTTACAAATTTTGAATCTTTAGGAAACTGAAAAATAAATATTATTTGGTTTCGATGATATTTTGAACATATAGTTTTTTTTTGGCGAGGTCAATCAAAATCTACCTTTGTTGATTTAAACAATATGTGGCTAGTTTAATTAGTAATATATACAAACTTTTTTTTTAATTTCTTTGATTCTAATGCGATTATTTTTTAATATTAGTATTTTTCCTTTTAACATACTCTATAAAGTAACTGTTTTGGTGGAAGAACCAATATCATATTTCGCACCACAATTTCCATCATTCCAATAGAGAATGACATAAAAAATAGGTGAGGATACACCGTACAATCAATTTGGAAAGAGTGTCAGTTTTTACCCGATTACGGCGAAGTGAAAATCAGGGTAATTTGATTAAGGGTTTCACATAATCTGCTCAGTGTATGGGCAAATATTCTGAGCGAGGTACCCAAATGATGTTTAAATTTGATGTCTCAAATTACTTACTCAGTAATTCTGGTAAGTGTTTTAAAACAATTTGAGCCCAAAATATTGAAAACATATTTTATTATATTCTGCAGGTTGCTTCTCCCTCAGAGGCTGGCCAGCATGTCCTGGGTAGGGGCAGGCCAGGCCAGGTGCAGCCTGCATGGTGCATTGGCTGGCGCGGCATTGCAGTCGCAGCGCATTCGGGGTCTTCCGGTGTCCGTGGCAAGGGGGGGCATCAGAAAATGAGATTCCCGACCCCGACTTAAAATAAGATAAAAAAAGCGCCGGAAAATTCGGATTATATAAACCCGACAATTACAATAAATAATAAAAAAACAACAACATATTTTCTCTATTTTAATTCTTTCTTACTACACAGTATATTTTTAGTATATAGTATATATTCTTAATAAGTCCTTAGTATAAAGATGACACTGGGGGTTATCATTTGTATATTACACAAGAATTTCTATGCAATAAGACACTTTACATGGTAGTCCTTAAGAAAACAAATTTTTCTAGGTCCACTGAAAAAAAATTAACTTATTTCAATTCAGTATAAAAATTATAAAATAATAAAGTGTGTATGTATCTGTGAGATGAATATATTGGCTTCTGAG
>NW_027109758.1:1371446-1371926 GCF_000696795.3 Halyomorpha halys
AATTAATTTTTAAAGAAACCATAATATCAAGATTAACACCATTGAGATAAGACAAATAGGGTACAAATGAGGAAGATAGTAAATACTCAAAATTCAATAAATGCTAAATGTTATTTTATTTTCTTGTACAATAATATTTAAAAAACAAAGGATAATTCATAACTATTTTGTTTTTAATCCAGAGAAACACAATTAGAAATTGGAATTTGTTGCACACTTATTCCAAAGATATTAAAATATTACAATTAACGAAATGAGTTACAATCCAGAAAACACAATTTATATTAAAACATATACATAAACAATGTCATAAAATATCATTCCACAAAACATACAGATATGAAAAATGAAATAAAATGAATGATGGAATAATAAGTGATTATATACTATGGACAATGAAATAATAATAATTGCAAAAACACATGAAAAATGAAATAAATAATATTCCACACTCTTAAAACATAATTCGATCCAGTAGCG
>NW_027109758.1:1371986-1372400 GCF_000696795.3 Halyomorpha halys
AGAAATCTTCCAAGTCAAATTCGCAGTATTTTCATGGCATGAATTTTGATTTTGGGAGACGATAATTTCATGAGTATATCACTTGTTTGAAGTTGATGGATTCCAATGGACTTTGGAAAAATTAGTCTTGGCCGGAATTTCTCAACATTTCGTTCAGATATTACTCACACTACCCCCTATTAAATTAGCCGATTTAGAATAAATTTATAGAGACGACCTTGTTGGAATAAATGAACAGAGAACTTTCTCGAATACGCATCTGCAATACTATTTCCAACCACCTTCAACACGCCCCCATCCCAATCCTCATGTCTTTCTACCTTAGTTAAAAAAAAATACTCGCAAAATAGTCAATGTGTGTCCGTTTAAGAACCGCCTAGTTCAAAAACGAGAAGTCGTACCAAACTGAAATTA
>NW_027109758.1:1372746-1373276 GCF_000696795.3 Halyomorpha halys
TAAAACTATTTTAAATTTGTGATTTGTTTAGGTCTAATGCGTTCCTGGAAGCGAACATTGCCAAAAATTGCAACATAAAATTGATGATTTGTAATTTGGTACTGAATATGGAATATCAACCATGATCGAACAGGAGAATAGCTCAAGAGGAGCAAAAAAGTTAGTTATTTCAACCAAACTGTTTAATTCTTTAATGAAAACTGTGTGTAATTACTAGAGACGCGACACAAAACGTAAAATGGGGTGGGTCCCAGAGCGCTCGGTTCGGAACTTTTCTAGTTCAGTCCCCACCTGGGGCAGTTAATAGTTATTTCTCAGCAGTTCTGAGAAATGAGTTATGACATATTATATTGAAGCTAATTTATCATACTATGAACTAGTTTATGGAGTTTATCTTCGAAGGAGTATTTTTCATATCTGCCAAAATACACTCATAAATTACTTAACAGTACATTCAACTTTCTTTAATTTGAGTGCTAATGTCGTACAGATGTCTATCTGTACGTTTAATAATTCATGAGACATAGTCT
>NW_027109758.1:1373676-1374560 GCF_000696795.3 Halyomorpha halys
TATTTTATTTCTTCCATTTTGAGCAAGCAAAATATTACATAAAGATAAGGAATCTCGGTTGAAAGTGATGCATAAGAGCACCTTAACTAATCCCTAATAAGGTAAAAATAAGTAGGTATATAACAATTGTTTAGGACTAACGACTCAATAAACTCAAAGTGAATGGTTCAAAGTACTCAGTGATATCCCATGAATACTTTGTAACTGTTTGAACTTAAAATGGGGAGTCTTTTTTTTGCTTTTATTGTTATTATGATTTAGTGCTCAGGACTTTTTGATTATTGATGGCTTTCCACGCCTCGGGCCTACTGGAAAGCCATCAACTTAAACATTTTTGAAATTACGCGAGGGTAAAGCCTAATTATAATTTATTATAGAGAAGAAGGTTAGATATCAAATGCGAGAGTTTTATTTGGGATCAAGTAGTCATATTGAATTTAGAGAGGTTTCTCTCAATCAAATTTCATTTCTCTATTAAGAAATAATAAAATTGTCAACAAATGCTAGAGCCAAATAAGTTTATTTGTAAATACTCTCACGTAATTTTTTTTTAATTGGTAGATTAAAAAAATCTATAAAGAACTAATTGAAAAAAGGATGACTTATTTTATATAAATAAAAGGAACTCAACAATACTTCTTTTTATTTTCTACAACAAAAAATTTAAAATTATAACAAATCTATCTTATTTCAGTATGTTATTTACAATATGGAGTATTACATATATGGCTGGGTTTCTTATAATTGCCATGAAAAAATAACAATGATACAAATTTGAGGTTGTATAGCAGTCCTGAATAAAAAATTAATCAAAGAGCAGATGGTTTTGGTGAAAATTTTAATGTTATTGGTCCTTTGGTCATCGCTATAACGGTAGAACCTCT
>NW_027109758.1:1380570-1382025 GCF_000696795.3 Halyomorpha halys
GCCATAATTCATGAACGAGCCGATTTGTCATTGCCCTTGACCCAAAGTGAATGAACTACATAAGTAGGGGGCAGTGCCGAGTTGGCCTTCAAGAGACCAGACATCTAGCTTTCGATATCGCATATTCAGATTGAAAGAAGTTCAACTGAAAAACTGTGAAACAATAAGGTGCATTTTCTAAAACCTAATAATATTGTGTGTGTATCTAGAGTTTTTTTTTTTTTTACTTTTGACCCTTAGTGAGCTCTACACTATATGATCCTCCCCAGTTTGTTTGTTTGGTTTTTTTTTTCAATTACGATAAACATTATTTAAATGAAATTTTTTGAGTTGTGTCCCTTTAGATCTGCTTATGCAGTTGCAGCATGGAAGTCATGTTTTCGCTATAGGTAGTCGTGATTTCACCAAAATGGTTCTAGCAAGCAATAAACCTCTATAACAATATCAACTCGTATAGTAAATGTTCTTCATTGTTTGTTGCAATAACAAAAGAAAGGTTATTGGCTGTGACAGTACTTGGTCACATATAGTTTGAATTGGGCTAACAGATATTTTATAAGTTTACTGTAGATATTTATTTTTAAATGTTAGATTTTATAGTTCGCGTTACCTTTAGAAACTATATGGACTAAGGGTATATTGCAAGCATAGTCCGTAACAAGAGCCAGCAGAAATCGTGTAAACAAGACATTAGGTTGACTTTTTGAAGAGGCTCCGCGAGTGAAGTCCAATACGTTCCAAAATCTTTATTGGACTAGTGGCCGGAACATCATTGCCAATTATCGTCAAGTATTCACATTTTAAATGTGGAGGAATACATTGGAAGCAAATATATATTAAGCGAGGTTGGGCATAAGTGTGGTTTCTCTACCTTACTGTGGCTTAGCTTTCACAAAGTCTACTAAAGGCGCGTTTAGGCACCCCTCTCTACTCTCATCACTCAACTTCTCGACTTCTCGGCTCTCTTTACAGATCATATTTCAATACCTTTCCTATTCCTGGATGTATGAGAATGTACACATAGTGGTAATACAAGGCTGCTCAGTTGGTGCAGGGTGTATTTTATAAATCTTATAATGATCTGCATAACTATATTTAGTAAAATGTAAAAAACTATTTTTAAAACAAAGTTTAATTCTAAAATATATAATTGGGATAACGGACTTCTTGATTTGTAAAATTATTACTAATTATTTACTATATTATTTGTTACTAATTTATAGAAATAGCTTACCTAAATTGTAAGAGTCTAGCTATGGGAGGAAATATATTCCTCACGAACCTCTTGATTAAGACGAATTTTGGTATTGACAAGATTTTTTGACCTAACTTTCTCATTTCGTTCTCTTTCTCATTAATACTGTTGTTTTCCCAACCGAAGACACAACTACACACTGTATCCGTTGTGTAACAGGCAGTGATATCTTTTACGTTCACTGGTTTATCTATTTGGCC
>NW_027109758.1:1384910-1386079 GCF_000696795.3 Halyomorpha halys
AGGAGCATGTTGCTCAGATCCTGGAAAATATTACTATTATATATAAAAAATATAGATATATAAGATTGCAAAGAAAGTATTTATGGAAAACTGATTTTAGATAACATAAAAAACAATCAATAAAACATTGTTCATAAAGTAAAGAGAAATCACGTAAACACTTTTTTTTCCCAACCTTGTAAATACATACACATATAACTTATGTTTGGCCAAGAGAAAAAATTTTTAAAAAAATAATAGGAAAATGGGACAAGCAATGAGATGCACAAGTTCAACTTTTAGACTACTTTACTTCTTCTCTTAATCCTGAATACATTAACAACAATAGCACCTACAATCTGAATATAACTTATAGATATAATACGGCAGCAACTGTTTCGATGAAATCGACCGCGAGTTAAGGAACCGGTATCATAAATTTAAACAATTGCCCCTTGCCCAACTGAGCCTGAAACTCCAAATCTATAAATCAGTGATAAGACCCACATTGCTTCACGGTGCCCCACTCATGAGACACCTCTTCAAGACAACACTCAAACGATTACAGGGCTTCCAATATATATATATATATATATAATCATAGCAGGGCTTCATTAGTTATTGCAATTAGTTGCTTTAAAAAAAATTAATTTATTTTTCTCTTCTAGAGAGAGGGACAACTTTGTACATACGTACATTTTCACAAGCACATATATATACTCATTAATCTTTTTTTTTCACACGAGGTGGCCGCAATCCCCATTGTTCCTATTTCCCTTACTTAAATTATATATGTTGATATATGAGGGCGATAGATTTTGATGATTACATTAAAGAGGAACATTCCATGTGAGTCTCTTATCAACAGCACTTATACATTATTGAACTCCTTTATAAACACAAAAATCAGCTGTAAACCAACGTGAATCAAACACACCTTTGAGGTGATATCACCGTATGAGGGAGATAGGTGGTCAAATGACAATCACTAATTTCACTTATATAAATACACCCACAAGGAAAGAGCTAAGTTAGACAGAAGACTAAGAAATCGTATAGTATAATAAGAATAGATATAATATAGAGAAAGATATAATATAGTATAATAAGAAATAGACTTTCTAGACTAGAAAACTAAGTTCTATGAAACAGATCATCTCCATTTTGACGAGAATCTGCTGTAGTGAATG
>NW_027109758.1:1386975-1410845 GCF_000696795.3 Halyomorpha halys
TGTTTAATCCCACCATGTCTATGTACAATTATATGGTCTTTAATATCAGCTAAGTATTATCATTGGAACAGTTTGACAGGGCTCAATTAATGAAATTTTTTAAATAATCTTCTTCTAAATTAAGATACTTTAGAATTTAGTTTATTTGAAAAAATAAACAGTTTTCATATTTAGCAATGGTTAAATACAAAATAATTAAGAAGTTTTTGGATAACTTTAGGAGAAAAATAGAGTAATCTGATTCCAACGGGAAAAGCCCAGACCGTCCGATCTTCACGATTGGCTTCATTATCTTTTTTTAAACTTAAATTCTTGGCAGAAAAAAAATATTATATTTGTTATTGGCACTTTGAGAAACCCTAAAATGTTGTTATAAAATATTTATAACAACAGAACATAAATTTTGTTTTCATAATTTTCGCCTTCCTTGGTCACAAATCGCGATAACTTCAACACGAGCCTACCAATCTACATACAACTTGAGGATATAAGTAGGCAAGTAAGTGAAATTGTGCTCGCACTGAACCGGATTTTTGTAACTTTCCGTGAGTGTAAAAAGTGTATACTTATCAATAGACGTATCTTTCTCAAATTTGTTGTGTATGTTCTCTGACATACCTGCTTCTAGAATCAATGTCCTTTTTCAATTGTTAATATTCTATGAAAACGTAAAATAGAATTTTTTAAAACTTATTTTTGCTCATTTATATTAATGAAAGTCATAAATCCCCTTTTATCTCTTGATTAGATAAGAACTTGCCTGTTGGTCCCATTAGAGTCCTAGAGGAGACTATGAGCTACACTATTCAAGATGGTTTTAGTTTCTTCAAATTATAGACTTTATTGAAAGTTTTTTTTTTACTAATTACATTTTTTTGACACACGAATTTTGTACTTTTAATTCACCCTCAATGTTCCTCATATCTAGCCAAACTTTTCTAAAGTCCGGTACTATATCAAGTTATAGGTAACTTTGATCTTCTTCTATTAAAGAAAAATATTTTCTCATTGTTGGATTATGGCAGATAATTTATAGGGGACGTGGTAATGTACATGATTTTCCATCTCACCTTCATATAGATATTTTGCATATGTGAGATGCACTATCGTGAATCAAACTATAAACAAGAAATATTAACTAACTGTAAAAAACAAACAAATGTAATAAACGATACATTCTTATAAAAATTAGATTGTCTAATTATTGCAAAGAAACTTCAAATTTGAATTGCACAAACACTCTATGCTTTGTAGCTTAGTCTTCATTCACAGTTAATTTCTGATCAAAATAAATATAATTTCTTATTACGCAAACTGTTACTTAAAATTTGTCATCATAAATTAAGCGCAGGTTTACCAACTGTGTGTTTTGAATAAACTATCTTGATAATATTTTATTGTTCATATAAAGGAGTACGATATCGCATTCGAATGAATTAAAGGAAAGAATAAAACGTATCTAAACTAGTAAGTACAAATTTACAAAAACATTATAAAATCAATAGTTTATGAATAAATCATTATAACACATGGGCATCGACACCATCAGGAAATTTGTAAGAAAAACTCTATATAAAGCAAAAACCATATAGTACAAGAGCCGGGAAAAAAAGGCAGTATTTAACCCCAATTTTTGATTACTTTAATGAAAACTATGTATAATTACTAGTCGAAACTGATGAGTCTGCTTAGTATAGGTAAGGGGAATAAAACATGGCGGCTGTTTCAAAACCTTTAAAAAAATTCATTTTTCATTCGGAGCACTATATCTTAAAAAACTATCAACAACACTACAAAATCTAAAAGAACGTCATTTAAAGGAGAGTAAATGTGCTGCAATGTTAGCCCTAATAGAGCTATTTACGTCCAATAGTTCCTGAGATATAACTTTTTAAAAAGCAACATTTCTTAAAAACCTTAAGTGATTAGTTAATTTATTTTGAGAAATTTATATTTCAGGAACTATTTGACGTATAGATGTCTATTAGCACTCAAATTAAAGCTAGTTTAAGGTACTATAAAGTAGTTTATGACGTTTATCGTCGTAGGAGTAGTATTTTTCGTTATATTCCCTAAAATAAATTGATTTCTAGTTGTTTGGACAATAAGTTTGATATATGAAAAACATTACTTCAGAAACCATAGGACGTACAGATGTCTGTCAGCACTGAAATGAAAGCTATTTAAATTTTCTATAAAATAGTTTATAACGTTTATCTTTGTAGGAGTAGCAGTTTTTATGATATTTGATGAAATAAATTCACAGACTGTTAATTTCTATTTGTTCGTATAAAATGTTTGAAAAAAAAAATATATATATATATATAGATCCATAAGACGCACATATGTTTGCCAGCGCTCAAAATAAAGGAAATTTAACTTAACTATAAAGTAGTTTATGACACTTATCTTCATAGGGGTAGTAATTTTTATGATATTCGCATATGAATATTAATTTGGCAAATGAAAATTTGTCCGAAAACTATAAATCAATTTATTTTAGCAAATATGAAAACTACTACTCCAACGACGATAAAAGCCAAAAACAACTTCATAGCTCATTAAAATAGCTATAATTTTAATGCTAACAGACGTCTGCACGTCGAATGGTTTTTGAGATATAGATTTTTCAAAATTAATTCACTAACTGCTGATCATTAAGTACATTCTGTACCACATTTTTATGAAATTATGATTTTTAAAAAACTATATCTCGAGAAGTATTGAACGTAAATAGCTCTATTAGGGCTTACAATTAAGAAAATTTACTCTACTTTAAATGATGTTCGCCTAGATTTTCTATTGCTGTTGGTAGTTTTAAAGATATAGAGCTCCGAATGAAAAATTAATTATTTTTAACGTTTTGAAAAAGCCGCCATTTTTTATTCCCTCTACCTATACTTGGCAGACTCATCAATTTTGACTATTAATTATACATAATTTTCATTAAAGTAATCCAAAATTGGGGTGAAACAACTGACTTTTTTCTCCTCTTGGGCTCTTGTACTAATAGTTCAATTCACTAATATACCAACGATCTGATTGAACTCTATTACGCCTTTGTTATCGAGTGTGATAAGCGATCTTCTTCTCCAAGAACTATTGTAGCCACAGGAAACATTGTAAAATGAGACTTATGATTTTATAGCCTTATTATTACTTTGCATAAATGCTATTTAAAGAAAAATCTTAGTGTACGACAAAAAACAGAAATAGCCACTGAAATATAACTAACGACAAAAAAAAAAGAATAAATTTTAAAAACACAGTCTATGTTACAGAAATACAATTATAATATTTAAAATATCACTAACTAAAAATAAAATCTCTTTTAGACAAATGTCTTTAGTTATAAATGAAGGACAATAGAAAATATTAAAATTAAAAAAAATAATAAACCGTCAATGAGTTTTACTTATTAGTGAATCTAAAAATCTTGATGGAAAGTACAAGAGGAGATTTCAAAGTATCCATACTTTGCTATATGATTATTGATATCAACAATCGTTCATAAAAATATTTAAGTGATTTCAGAATTTGAATTACCTCGGCGCAGGCGATAAAAAGCGGAAACATAGCTTTCAGTTTTCCGCTGGTAAATGTAGGGGTTAGTTTTATCCTCAAAGCTCTCCATTTTTCTCCACCCAGGTTAAAAAGATGGTGCTGAAGTTTATCCTCTTTTGAGCTGAACCTGAACGAAAATAATTGTTTAATTAATACATACATATACATATGTACCTATCTATAACATATGTGTATCTATGTATTTATGTACAAAACCTTAACGATTTTAGAAATTTTGATATAATTTTCGCTGGGTCCATAACGTTGTTAGAATTCGACATAAGAATTCATCATAATTTGAGTATTCTTGAACGGGCAAGGATACTAAAATGGTTATCATGATGGGCCAAATAAAAAAGAGGCACCTTATGGCGACGGATTCTTCGGGAAATCGAGTTTTGAAAATATTTCATAACCGATATGAATTATTTATAAAATCTGGTTATATAATAAACACATCGATCCAGTTGAAATTCCGGATTTGGCTACAAGGAAGGTTAGAAAATTAATAATACTCTCTAAAGGTAGATCACGTGCTACTGTTATAATCGAAAATCAAACCAAAATTAAAAAAAATTGTAATAATAATAAGTTTATTTAATTTATTCACGTTTCCAGTTTAACTTACATAAGACAAAAAAAACGTTGTTGTTGAAATTTAACTTAATTTCAATTAATTTAATAATTAATTAAAACATTAGGATATTATAATCAGTTGATAGTGAGTATTTATAATAAGCTCATTAACTGATTCGTTAGTTAACCAAACGGTTATGATTAGTTTATTAAGAAGCTATGATACTTTTTATTTTATCAATTTACCAATATTCATAGATTATAAAGAAGCTATGATTAACTATTAGGTGAGAAAGCGACGAGCCTAGGGCATTCTCAAAGAAACTATCACAGTCGAAATAAAAAAACAAACATAAATAATAATTCATGTTTTCTATTTTTTTTTTTCCAATTTTTTGCTTTTCTGGGAATTTCAAAAATATTTCGTTGTATGATAAGAGACACACGCACTAAAATAATTTGTTATTTAGACTAGATTTTACTGAGATTTTGATTTGAAATCTTTGGTGACAAATTTCGAAATGCACTTCAGACAGCACATTTTTTTTTTCAAACTTTCTGTTTTTAATCGTCTATAATAATGTAATAGCTCAAAATTTGCTCTGATTTAAGACGTAATAAATTCTTATTGTGAGGTTGGAAAAAAAAAAGGAAAAAAAGTTTTGCCTAGCTTCTATAAACATCAGAGGAGAGAGGTGACAGTTTATTTGGGAATGATCCATCCATCTTTAACTGACCAACGTTTTGTCCAGTATTCAAGAATTGATTGTTCAACAGTAACGTTAATTAATATTTTTTAATCATCTAGTACAATTTTAAATTAATTTCGATTCAGACTAAGTAACAATTTTAATCAAATATGCCACTATTGTTTTTGTTATTTCTGTAACTATCCAATATGTATTTCCGAGATATACGCATTAATTGTTAGCAATACACAAATTATTTTCTCTTTGTACATTTTATTAATTTTTCTTACGCGCTTTCTGGAAAGCGATTTCGGAAGTGAATGAAGTCCTTAGCGAGAACAAGCCTGATGATTTCAGGGTCTTTGACAACAAGGAGTGGTGATCGCAACATATAGAATCCAAAATAGGGCTGCGATTCGTGCTTTTTGTACATCTGTAAAATATAATATGTAATTCACATTAATGTAATCTCTGTTTGTTTGTACTCGTTTTAAAACTCAAGTATGAATAACGAACCTGATTTATGAGCGGTGTGGAAGAATCCTTCATGGTTATGAACCGCAAGTTATTGCCGAAGGGAAATCTCCCAGGCTCGGCCGCAATTCCTCGTGACTCCCAATAGTTGTAAATGGAGACATAGAACTTGTAGAAGAGCCACAAGGGTATCAACAATCCAATCAATGCAGTTAACATGTCTGAAATATTAATATATTATAATAATTGTTGCACTAGAAAAACTCATTTATAAAAATATTGTGGTTTTATTTATATTTTTGTATTCAGTTTGTTATAAAAAGCAATCGGATAAGCTATTCCCGAAATTTAGGAACCGAAGATGTTGGAAATATTGATCAACACCCTTATACTAAGCATCTTATTCAAAATACTGGGTTTCATCATTCTAATTTTGATAAATAAAAAATTAGCAAGATTAAAACAGGAAATTAAAAAAAACACCTTAGGTACAGAGAAAGGGAATACTAATTAATAGTTTATAAAATACGAATCTTTATGAAAAATGGAATCGTATAGGGGCACGAGGAGCTATGTTGAGAAGGTACAGAGCACTACATTTCAGAAATTAGAAAACTCAAAAAATTGGAACTGTGAAAATTATGGTAAAGGTAAAATAACATTTAAAAGATATTTAGAGAGGCAAATTTTCCAAATGTTTCTCTCACTGGAATATTTTAAGTAAATCCATTTATTTTCTTTTTGTGCGTTTTGTTCTTGCTTATCAAGGAACGTTTGATTATGATAGGATACAGGGTTGTAGTCAAATGAGCCCGGGTCATGGGTCAAATAATATTTGTCTTATTTCTACTTAAGTTTTAATAATCGATTTAAAGTTCAATGTTCTTGCTAATCTAAACTCAGTAGAGAACACTTTGTTTCCTCTTTAAGCTATGACATCATTTATATTTATAAGAAAGGCTAAATTGTCAAAATATGATACAAGTACATGAAATAATTTATTGTAGATTGTAATATTTTTTTGTATATATTTGTTCAAAAATATTTTTATATTAAAAACATTTTACTAATCAACTATTATCGGCATACATGGTCCTGGGGATATCTGGGCGATAGTCATGGAAGTTAATAAATTGATAATAACTGATCTATATTTACATATGAGCTTCAAGAACTTAATTGACATTTCAACAGCATTTATTGGCTAATGAAATGAAATAAACCCAGAGAGGAATAACAAGTTCCCCTAAAAATTATGTTTGAAGATAAGATGCACAACGGAAGAACAAAGAAACTCCCACGACCCTGAGGAAGAACCTAGACGGCATTTAAGCGTTTCCTCCCATCAAAACTTGTTAACATGGTGTTTTTAAGGCTCCTGGGTTTTGCATTGTCTATTAAAATTCAAATTATGAATGTTCTTTTTATGAACTCTGTAGTAAAAAAACTAAAAAAAAAACCGAACTCTATCATGTGTCAATGATCAATCATAAAATGATAATTTCTAACTAGTTTGCGGCTGTGAGAACTCTCGCATTACATATTTTAATTTTATTTTTTTTTTTTTTATATATAAATAGTATGATTGAATAATACAGCTCTAGTATTCATTATTCATGAGTGTGGTAGAGTGTATTATTTCAGTATCATATTTAAATAATACAATCTTTTATCTACAATATTTAAGGAAAAAAAAATCATTATCCTGACAGTATAAAACCTATAAAAAACTTAAAGTTTAAACAAAAGCATCATCACTGGGATTCTAAATGTAGAGTAAATTTTGAAAACTAACTGAATGTGTCAGTTTTTTTTTGTATCTCATTTAATGTAAACCAGAAAAATAATAATTAATAGTAATAATTAATTTTAATTTGTCACAGATGTAGGATACACCTGTTGATAGAAATAGAAGGGATCAAACTTATTTGCAGTATCTTCTTGGGCTATTTAATACGATCAAAATACAATAATACGATTCTTAAGTTATTTTCATAAGTGTGTTTTGAAGCTATAAAACAAATGTTTTAATCGGACATGTCATTATTGTTCTTCTAATTAACCCTTCATATGTTTTCATAATGTAAATTTGTACTTTTTAAGTTCACACTATGATTTAAAAAAAAATAAAGAATTACAATTCGTGATAATTGTATCGTTTTAATGCAATCAAACTATTATTTCTAATTGTATTAATGTATATCAAATTTACACACACACTTTCACGCATAATAAATAATTTTAAATTGGCAGTTACTTTTATTTTTTTCATTTCATCTTCTAAATATTAAATAAATTGACAATCAGCAACTTGTCTAAAATTTTTTGGAAAACACCTGTCATTATTACATGAATTTTCAGGCATTGGCTTAATTTTAATAGGTTTGTTTGTTGGCATCAATGAAAAGTTTTTATTGATTAATTAGTTAAAAAATTATATTTAACATAAATGTAAACACAATTTTTTTTTATGGCCCGTCATAATCAGAAATAATAGTATGTGAGATATGTGGGACAAATAAGTAACCAAGTGTCAGGTTATAAATATCTGTTTCTCTAAATAATAATAGTAAAAAAAATTGCTATAATAAAATTACTTAAATAAATAGTTTATATAGTTTTAACAACTTGTTCTGGAAACATCATTCATATTCTAATGATTTTATGTATCAAGTAAATGTGAACATTTGTTTAATTTGGGGTAATAATCAAGAAGTAACTAAACAGTAATGATTTACAGTTAAATTCGTTGTGTTTAAAATGTTACATTTCTAGTAAATATTCGTAATCATGCATAAAACATGCAAAATTGATAAAATGTACACATACTTATATATTTTATCCTGCTTGGTGGCAGTTGACTTCACTGAGATTCGATATAAACACTACAGATGGTATGCTTGAACACAAATAAAAACAGATAAGAGATCCTACTGCTCCGGAGGCTGCGTTAAGACTGAGCTGTTGCTAAGTGATTGTTACGACGGGTACTAGGTCATCATTTGTAGTGCATGTTAGGTAGTGAAGCCTTTAATTCGAAACCAAAATGTTTTCTGTACGGACAGTACAAAGTATAACTCTAAAAACAATGACCATTTTTTATAAAAAGTAAAAAATTGTCTCTAATTTTATAAATAATTATAACCAATACTACTACAACCGATAGAGGTTCAGTTCAGTACATTTTTTTAAATAACGGTTGTGAGAGGAGGTGATTTCTTCAATATCACGCTCAACCTCCAGGGCCCTGTTTCATAATGAAAGCTTATTAGCTTTATTGATATAATACTTTTGTATTAGTTAATAGTCTATTAACTAAAATTAAAAGGTTTAGAAACTAGTGTGGTAACAATACTAATACTTATTTCTTTCATGATAGGGATGGAGTCTACCTTCTACGCCATAACCCCTAATGAAGACCTGAAATTCAGGTCGAAACGTCGGCATAAAATAAATAAATATGGTTTTGTTTATTTATGTTGTTCTTTGCTGACCGCACCCCCCCCCCGACAAACTTCTATCATTAATCTACGGTCAACTATCTACACCTCATGACGACTATTAGTAATATTGCAGAAATTAAAAAATACTAAAGTACAAGTTACTATTGAACAAGTCAGTGTAATTGAATTAAGATAAATCTACAAGACTAATAGTAATAGTTTGTACTTTATTATGAAACAGGGCCCAGGTGTTTCTCTATTGCTACCCACTATAAGGGCTCCCAAATTCTCAAGATTAACTCACAGCAGATTTAACAGAATAAATTATTATCTCTCACATTTGGATTCGAAACTTCTGAGAAATAGCAGTAAAGAAATTTACTCATCACTATTATATAATTTTAAATTGAATTCTAATATAAATAATAAATATGCCACGAAACCTGGGTATACAGAACACGAAAAAATTATTGGTCTCAAAACTTTAACTGCCTAAATGGTAATTATAATTTCTTTAAAATTTTTGTTGTATTCTAATCATTTATAATTAGAATGTATAAATAAATTACTCCTATTACATACTCCTGGTTGTATTTATTTTTTATTATAATTTAATACAAAATTAATAACTACAACTCGAACATTTTTTTCTATCAAATTCCATTCATTAATGTTTTTGCTTACACGCTATTTTTAAGAGAACCACTGTACCTAAACATTTTGTTTTGAGCTAAATTTAAAGCGTATTTAATATACTTCAAATCAGAATTGGATGGTTTTTGTCGTGGAACCAATATATTTGACGATATTTTACAAAATTACGGCAGTTGTTGACTTTTTGGAGAGAATGGTCAATATTTGGAGAGCAACTCCTTTGGTTTCAAATTGTAGAACATTTTATTGCCTTTAATTAAAAAACTGATGAAGCATGTGGTTTTGGAGTTATTTAATTACAATAGAAAAAAAAGTGAGCTAATTTCGCTTGGAATCTGAATATCATTCTAGTTTCTACAAGAACAAACTTCATAAGTTTTGCAGGTTTTGTTTATCATTTGATGTATAGAATCAAAATTTAGTAATGAGAATATAAACACGCGCATTTTTTTTTTAACCTCTATAATCTATGGCATTTTCTGTCGTGGCAGTTCAATCAGAATTCGCCTGAAGTTGGTAGTCCTACCAAGTATCTGGACATCAGCAATCTACATTGACAGTGAGCTGTCGTACCTTCAAACTGAGTTAATTTGTCCCCTCTAACTAATTTGACGTACTCGGAGGTAAAACATGATGTTATTTATTTATTGTGAACTGAAGTTTTTGGATTCTCAGTATTTTTTAGAGCTAATTTCATATAATTTGAGAAAAATTGTATTTTTAAAAGAATAATGTTCATTGTTTAAGTTATAATATTGGATTTTCATTCGCCATGTTTTACGACTGAGTACCTCATTTATTTTGGAGACAGTTCTTGTTTATTGTATTTAACGAAGCTGTTTGTTCACTATCAGCGTGTAAACAAGCACATTTGTACATTCTCACTGTTATGAAATCAATTGCACGACAGACATATATTCAGTAGAAATCAGCGGTTGGCTGAAAACCGGAACCGGCTAATCTCCTATAAATTAACTTTCCGGGAAATTGTCTTTTTTTTTTTCTTACCTCCTGAAATAAATAATAAAACAATTACATATATACAAATGGTAATGATAAGCATATATACCTGCTATTTTTTCGTTTTTCGTCGTTTATGTCGGTATGGTCTAGTGGGAAATTGTCTCGGTACTTCTGTAATTTTTAATGTTATACTAAACCGGGTTTCACTTTTTTTAAAACCTGTAAAATTTTTGATCTGATTAAAAAATAATATATAAATCTAATGAGCTGATGAAAACTAATTTAAGAAGTATTCGAATAAATATTTAGATTAATAAAAAAACTGAAAACCGTATTCATAAATAAGCATGTGGTAAAGACTTATCGATCCAGAGATTAGTATATAATTTCGTTTGAATAAATTATACTATTTTATAGAAAGTATTTAACAAAAATATATCTCCATTACCAATTTAAATGTTTATTTTTTACTAACCCATTCTTGACAACCAATGTAATAAAAACGTAATAAATTATATAATGTTCTTTTCCTCTTTTTTTTTGTTTAGAATAAACAGTTTTTGGCGGAAAATAATGTTAAAGACTTACTTCAATAAGCTTTTCCTCCATTAATTTATAGTTCTTACTTTTTTTTTTTTAAATTAAATTTGGAATTATTTCTTAAGGTCTTCGTTTGTAGAACATTTTTGAATTGGTTATTAAATCCACAACAAATAAAAAAAATCATTCAATCGAACTCTTATCAGCGAAGATATCGCATGTTGAACTTGACATACTTTTATAAATCTAGTATTTTGGCTGATTTTATTAGAAATATGTTTACTTTTTATTATTACTTGAAGTCTAACATTCCCAGCATATATATATATTTACATTTTTTATACATACTTTTTCTAAGAATTTTCAGTCAACATACATGGACGAGAAAATTTTCAGTATAATGAGAAAAAAAAATACCAATAAACCTTAAAAAAACATAATCAAAAATATTCTGTTTGGTTTCTTATCGCATATGATGGTTCAATTTATGTTGTCAAAACGTAATAATAATAATACGTAAATGTGTAATTTCAACTATACCTACGACAATTGCTATAAAACCTTCAATTGTGTTTAATCTATATTCATTATGTTCAATCTAGTATTTTCAGAGTTTTCATTTATTAACTCTGATTTAATGATTAGATTTATATGATAATATGCAAATATGTTGTGCTAACCAGAATTTATTTACTTTTTCCGAAATCGGCTAATATTTAAAAAAAAGTATTTAAGCAGACTACGTATATTAATAACTGAATAATTCAAGCTAGTGCAAACAATAATTCATTCGTTATTATTAAAACTCTGTAGTGGTTCCAATGACCTGAATTCTTAATAATTACAATTCTATATATACTGGCTAATTATGTCCAACAAATTGTTATCTATAACTTAATTATTATAATTACCTTTAAAAGAACTTAATAGGTGGTGTTTGATTGATGAGAGACAGTTGTGCTGAAGATGACTGAGTCGTTAAAAATCGTCTACCAACAATCTTCACTACCACTCTTATACAATCACATATTGTGCGTTTGCCCCACCAATTAAGATAAGTGTGTTTGTTGTTTTTATCCTGCTCTCAATTATTCAGCAAAATGTGTTTATAAATACTGACTAATTGTGTTAGAACAATGACTGGAAAAAATTAAATGATTAATAAGAGTTGCACTGATATTTAAGGCAATGGAAAATTGAAGAAACTTATAACAACGAAGTCGGCTATTCTTCTTCGTCGGCTAATCTTACCATGGTGGTAGAATAATCAGATATTGTTCATCAGGATGTTGATATCCGTAGGGTAGTTAGAATAAAATCTTTAAGGAAATGAAAGATATATTTTATGTTAGTTTTACTTTTACATCAACTATTTTTAGATCAACACAACAAACTCCGCAATTTGGTCCAAAAAAAATATAAATTTCAGTAAAAACTAGTTACATCGGAATAACGATAACGTTCCAACTAACTAAAGATAAGAACTACACTGAACTATGAGATAATAATTTCCTCTTAAGTTCCCTCTTTGCTTGGAGAATGAAATAGTCCAATGGTTAAGTAGCTAACTAGCCAATTTTACCATTAAAGGCATAGAGAAAGATTTATAAGAGCCAAAGTTATATTTTGAACAATAACGTATGAACAATATGTTATTTATTTAAAGACTATTACTTCATTAAATATACATTTATGTTTATTATTAATTTATGAATCATTCGTACCCAATTATTAAATATTTTGATCATGAGAGATATTTGACCGTGCGGTCAAAATAAAACACAAATATTTTGAAGTAACTTATTTAATCGTGCCAACGTTTCGGCCAGAATTTCTAGCCTTCATCAGGGCTAAGGCCAAAACAAGATAATAACCAATGAATACAGAAAATAAAATATAAACAGAATGACATAAAGTAAAAATTGTATAGAATGGAATCAATAAAATAAAGTGATGAAAGAAGAGGAAAATGTATGCATGGGTAATTGAATAAGTAGTTAAAATAACATAATTAAGGAAACAAAATAAAAATGAAGTTATATATTGCAAAGAAATATGAATATATTAGTTTATTAATAATTTCAAAATTAAAATGATGGAAAGAAAAATAAAATTGAGGGAAAGAAAATATATGTAACAAATGAAATATGTAACCATAATATTAGATAAAGAGGCAAAACATAAGTTAAGTTTAACAAAAGAAAAGAGTACAAAAATTGAAAACAACAATAATAATATATGGTGAACGTAAAAAATATCTAAATATTTTAATTAATGAGAACAATTTGCGTCCATTTTCTTAAAAAGTTTTATGGAATCCATCTTCTCATAGTTTATTTAGTTTTTGAATTAATCTTCGTTTCAGAAAATTTTTGTCCCCTCATGTTCAGTCAAATTGCCCATGACAAAAAGATCGTGGATATAAAAGATTATATATTCCTTCTTCTTTTTTTTTTCATTATATTGTGAGGACCTAAATCAATCGTAATAAACTAAATTTGCAGCTTCCAAAGACCTGTACAACCGCGGTAATTGTCTAATAACAGAGAGTCAAATTTCTCAACAAAATAATAATGGCATTTTAGTCAAATAAATATACTCTTTTGGTAAACTATAGGTTTTAGGTTTACAAAAAGTGTATGATATGTGAGTTTGGCATTAATTATAGATATTTATGAATTTTACTTTGTATTATTATATGAATTATTATATTTTTTATTTATTTGCATCAAAATAAATAGAAAATGGCTGAGCAACCTACGTTTTACAGATGATATTGTGCTCTTTGGAAAAGGCATGGAACAACTGAGAGAAATGATGAAGCGCCTTCTGGCATTGTGTGAAAAGATTGGTTTTTATCCGAACTACCAGAAGACGGAACTTATGACAAATGGCGTAAAAGAGGATTGTGAAATTAACAACCATAACTTGGCATATGTTGAAAAATATCTTGGTCAGTTCACGGAGAGAGGAGAAAAATTGAATTCCTTACAATAAACAAAGTAATCTTAAATTAAAAACACATTGATTATCCTCTAACCCTAGAAATTTACTTTAGTGCCGGAACGGGAGGCATTTGCTCTGGGTGGCAGAGTCATGAGCGAAATTTTATTTTTATGTTAAGCAAAACGTATTTGTTTCTACTTCTTGATTGTTTCCACCTCAGTTCAGTCAATCAAATTAGGTAATAGTCTGGAGGTGGTGATATTTGTTTCCAACTATAATTTCCTAAAATACCGTTATATAACGGTTTACTTCTATTAAGGAGGAAATAGATGAAAAAAGGTAGGGTATATTTATTTGATATACACAATATATTATAGTAATTATTTATTTTTAAAATAACTAATTATATTTTGGGATTTATTCCATAGATTTCTATTAAGATTAAAAGACTATGCGTAGAATGTCCAAATAAATAATTAGTTATTCCAAATCAATGTTATTTTAAACAAAAATGTAGTTATTCGAATAGATAACGAACATATACTACGGTATTATAATTATTGAATAAGGAGTATTATAATCAATATTTAATACTTTCTTATTCAAGTAGTGCCTCAGCCAGACTTTATTTAAATGAATCAGCTTTATTTTATTTAAGTGTTTATCAACGACATTCTTCCATAACCACCAGCGTTTTCCTTTGATGCGATTGAAAATGAAAAACCCGATGATTCGCATATATATGTTTATTTAGTATTCTTGATAATTTGTTATTGTTTAATTTTAACAATTAATGTTTAACTTTAAGGTTATTTACATCTATTCTATGATCTAGTCCAGGGCACATCTCCGATGATTATCTTAAGTTAAGGGTCTATCTAGTTCAAACCAAGGCATCAATTATCTTATCAGAAGATATGGACCATAAACGTTGGGTTCTAAAATCAAAAATCTCACCCTTGAATGTTGGGTCCTAAAATCTAACCCTTAATAAATAAGCAATCATCCTATGTTAATAATTAATTAAAACCACGGAAAGTGGAAACACTTTCCGTGGTTTTAATTAATTTTTTTTTCAAGAAGAGCCATTTTCTTCTGTATTACCAAAAAAGTCATAATCTCTCAATTTTCTATATTTGAAAAGAAATCATGATTTTGAAACGTAAGGTAGAGCCTTATTTCTGGAACATTCAACCACGGTTTATTTTGGTATCGAAAGAATACATTATCAGTTTTAAGTTTTACATTTACATATAATTCTGAAAAGCAAAACTATTGGTGATTTTAGTCAACAATTGAGTAACAACACCAGCAACTTGGCTGCATCTTAATTTCCGATAGATAAACTGCATTAGGTTTAAAATCCAACATTCCATAACCTTCACGATTCATTCCTTCAATGTGATAATTAATAGTCTAAAATTTCCGATAGCATCTGTGGTCGATGTTTAATGATCTTTGTAATTTAGTGTGAAGTATTACCCATAGATCCTTTGAGTGTATTAGGGCTGGTTAGGGTAAAATAAACAGGTGGATTGTATGAAACCTTGTGAAGAATAGATTGTATTAGACGGGTGTAATTAAAACTCATTCAACAAATTTACGAAATAAACTTTAAGTTATATTTAATAGAATAAGAAAATTAATATGTAAAAAAACAAAACAGTCAAAGGTAAAGTGAATACAAAAGAAAAGGGAATTTGGTCAAATGGAATTAAAGAAGGTTCTTTTAAAATTAACAATTTTGTTTGTAAATCAATTAAATTTCGATTATCTTAATAATAAACATCGATTTAAATCATGCTTATTTGATATAAAATTATTGTTCTGCTCCATGTTCTCCCCTTTTTGCCCCTCTGGTTTACTTAGATCCTTACCCTACTCAATCATCTTTAAGTGCTGATGAATAAATTAAAAATGAGAAGAAATTACTTCACCTATTGGGTACCTTAATATCAGAGTTGGGCAATAATTAGCTATTGTTGAAACTAATAGTTCAAATTGCCATGGATACGACCCTTATTAATGAATGAACCATTGATAAATAAATATCGTATCCATACAAATTTTAGCTATTAGTTTTATAGTTGCCCAACCCTGCTTAATATGAATGACTACCTCAGGGCAAGATAAATCTTCACTTGTTTCTGAATGTCCTTTATTCAAAATACGGAATATATAAATGGTGATTTATTTCAATGCAGACTGTGAACATATAACTGCAATAAAGCAGTTTTCAATTTGAATTGACCAATGATTAAGAAAATGATCCTTAAACAGTTCCAAATAAATAAATTATGATAATTTCTGTAGCAATGCATAGGATCAGAGAATAAAAAAAAATAAGAAAAATCGGAAAATAAATAAAATAATAAAGGATATAAAATCCCTTGAACCTTTAAAACTAACTACTCCTCCCAAAAAAAAAAAAGAAAAATCCTAGAATTCAAAGGATTATTAAAAGGCAAACCATCCTATACTAATGCTTGCTATATGAACAGAAATATCAGGTCGTTCATCTACCATGGATATTTCTAATATCCAATTGAGTTCTTTTATTGTGGTATGAAATCCCTCTTCATCACAACAAAAATGATTTGATTATTACTCTCCTTACCTGACCCATCGGTATTTAAGTATTTAGCTTATCATTCCAGAGTCCTCTTTACGACATTGATAACACGACATTGCCCTCTTTCAATATTCTCTTGGCCGGAATAGTTTCTTAATGTGCACGTAATCTATCATCGTCCACTTTTTAATTTTCATGGGTTTAATATCTGTACATCGGTGAAAGAAGTGCCAATTTCCAAATATACCAAATTTGTGTTTATGCAATTTGTTGAATCGATAAGGTGAGAGTTATAAATGCAATTAAGGCTAATATTCTAATCTTACTAGATTTCAATATCAAATCTAGAATAAAAAAAAAAAGATCAATGTCCACTGGAACGTCTTTTTCTCAGAACGGTATAATGTTGATAATAATGTGGTTTATAATTCTAGGTTTGTTGTCAGGCCATTACTCCTTCGGATTCCGTGTTGCGCGGAGTTTTTTAAAATTTTTGTTCAAGGAGTCTAGGACAGAACCTTTTCGAAAGTCTCATTTTTACTGTGTATTCATACTTTTTTGGTAGCCATCAGATAAGTAATACTAGGGTAACATGCACGAACTGGATGGCTTAGTTAGACTTAATTCTCAATTTCTTATATATCTCAGTTTGTTTAGTACTTTTTCAAAGATCATGTTTGTTTCGATATTCAACATGATTCTTTAATCATAATATATACATACATTTTTCTTTTTAGTGGGTATTGAGAATCAGTCAATTATACAACATTGTAGTAATACATATGGCGACGTTTCACAACTTTATTGATTGCATAGTCATGCCCTACAATGAGAAAAACACGGTTTTTTTTTTTTTTTTAGAACATATATTCTTCTTCAGCAGTCAGCCAGTTACCTGATTGATTAACCTATTACTTAACTAGTGACTACCTACTGAGGGAAAAAAAACGGTACATGTGGGGAAACCTAAACTAACATTACTTTCATTTCAAAACCGATTCAGTCCTTCCCTAAATCTGAAGATGGAAATATCATAATGTAGAACACACTGCAGTTGAGAATTGTAAGTAATGTTTGTATCAAACCATATTGTGATTGTAATATTTATTAGTCAGAGATTGCACTATGTACATAGTAGTTTTGTGACATTTATTTGGAGAGGAAAAAAAAACTGTTTTTCTCATTGTAGGGCATGACTATGCATATAATAAAGTTGTGAAACGTCGCCAAAAGATGTATTATTACAAAGTTGTATTATTGACTGATCCTCAAGACACACCAAAAATAAAAATGTATACCTACAACAGTCGTGAAAAAAGTTATCAATATACGTACTTATTTTTATTTATTTTTCTATATATGGTAACCCCATAAAGAGATAGTTTACTTCCTTTATACATGTTCCATGCCATGAAAGGCATACTACATATATTATATGTTTACAATACAATAGATTTGAGTATATATAATTAGTTACATTGTATAATTTAAATTTTAAAAAACAATAAACATTATATATATTAATGTTGTGTCATTATCCCAGGATACCAATACTAATACTGCAGAATTCTAAAACTAAGTTCCTGACTATCAAGGGAAAATTCAAGATCTTTTACAGGCGTTTCATCATTGTTTTTTATTATTGTAAGTATTGGTAAGTGTTTTAACAAGACTATCAACTGTAGCAGTGAATTTTTTTTAATTGGCATTTCATCAATCCTTTGTATCCTTGCTAAACTAACACCTGTTCTGTTAATATATTTTTCTGTGATTTTACGTGCACTATCAAGAGAAATCGGGTCTTTTGAATAATCTTAAGATTTATTACACTTTTCGAAAATAAATACGTTGAGGATGCAATCATGTGTTCTAGCTTGAACCAAAATAATAAAAAAATATTATTTAATTATGATACAAGGATTTAGGCAAAAAATATTTAGACTAAGGTAAACAAATATATATTTTTTTTAAAGGAGTAGAGTAGAAATGAATTTCAAACCTTTATTTTTTTTTTATTAAAAATCTTCTCATCAAATTAAATTTGATTATGTACATTCCCAACTATTAGAATCTTCTTAATTTATCTTATGAATCGATACGTTCCCATTTGCCAACGTTCATAAAGCTTACAGTTTTTTCAAGCTTTGCTGAAGGGTCCTTGAATAAGCATGAACTCAGGCTGAAAAATAAAAATATTTCTAAATCATATTAAAGTAACAATGATATATAATATGATATGGTATGATAACATTTATACCGTGTTATTTTCTTATAAAATATATTTTATTCGCTCAATAATAACCAATTTTTCAAGATCGACTATCAATGACAGAAATAAATTTAAATTATTCAAAAACAATCAATCTTGAATATATTTTAATTTTAATTATAAGAAGATGGTCAGGGTTTTAATGAAATATGAATAAAAAATGAACAAATAGTTTAAAACTATTTGTTCTTTTTTTGACCAATGACCATCTTACTATATTTAAACCTTTACGGCCAACTATATATATATATATTTTAATTTTAATATTATTAGGTCTATTAAAAATTAAAAATAAAATTACATCTGACAACAAACGTTTTATTATCTCGAAAGTAACACAAACATTAAAAAAAATTATAATGAGCACAAACTATATTAATTATTCTCTATTTAAATATTAATTAAATTATTAAAATTTTATTTTGAATTTTTAGTTATTTTTAAATATTTAGCTTCATTGCTATTTGATTGTAAGGATATTTAGAACATAGGGAAACACAAATTAAAAAAACATAAATCTAACAAAAAACTTAAAAATTACAAAATTCATTAAATACCTGTTTAAGTATTCCGTTCGAAATTCTCATCCCATGAGTTGACTTCTTTCTTCATTCTTCATTAGTGGATCTTCACTCCACAGATAAAGACTAATTTATTTAAATTTAATTTACTCTAAAAACTATTGCAACCATCACTATTTATGTTTTGTTTTTTCAATACTAAACATTGTACTTAATAAAATGGCTTAGTTCAAATTTTAATTGATATAATAATTTCGAATGATGGCCTCTGGTATTAAATAATGTAAATTCTCAATTAAATAATGAGACTCATGACATGCTTGCCAAGTACAAAAACCAGGAGCCAACTATTTAAATAAAATAACACTTATGAACAAACGGCCTCCGCTTTAAGAAAAATTCTACATAGATTCATAAGTCATTTTATCCAAGAACTTGTACCCAACTGGCTCTTCCGTCAACTGAAAGCTTGATATGATTAAAGTTATTTTTAGTCTTTAAAAATCTAAAATCACTTCATATTCATAAAATAGTAATTGATATACAATCTTTTCAATTTCTTGATACTGGTATTAATTTTTTTAATAAATCAATTAATATCCATGTTAATCCTCAATACTCTTTATAACATCATCAACAGTCCAACGTTTCGGCCAGTGTCAAGAACAATCTTAAATATAAATATTCACCTCACATCCAATTATTTAAAAACGATTAGCAGGGTATTCAGCCCAAGTCATTAATTACAGGTCAAATTACCCTATTTTTTCACAATTTCATCAATTTTAAATCGATAGTGTTAAGTTGTTATATTTAAGATTGCCCTTGAGGATGGCCGAAACGTTGAACTGTTGATGATGGCATAAAGAGTGATGAGGCAAACATGGATACTAACTGATTTACAATAACAATAAAATATTAAGTTTCACAAGCTCTGGGAATCGGCGTATATTATTTAATAAATGCCGATTGAAAAATTATTTGAAAACAGTACACATTTAAATATTCAAATTTACAAAATGCTTAAATAACATAAAATAAATTTATCAAGGAAATGCTGTTTGTCAATATGACTGACAATTAAAATGCTAATTAATACATATAATAAACCTACATATAAAAGAAATTACTTATAAATTGTAAATAGTTCTTAATTTAAAACTATGACATAAATTATAGCCTTTTAAATCTATAACAAACATTTTAATATATATACACCAAAACAATAATATCTTCATATTGAGCAGTAAATGATTGACCGTAGATTAATATGAGGAGGAGACGGTCGGGGGTGCGGTCAGCAAAAAATAGATTTATTAAAAAAAAACTTATTTATTTGTGCCAACGTTTTGATCTGAATTTCAGGCCTTCATCAGGGCTCAAAAAACTAAAAAGAGATTACAACCCTCACTCAAAGAAACATTTAAAAAACTGACAAACATAACCTATCCCTAGCCCATTCCCAAATAGTCAATTTATTAAAACACCCATTATTTTTCTTTTTTATTGTTTCTATTTTCTTATAATTGTTAATTGTTAATTGTTTCTATAACTCTTTACTATATTACTGATCCTCTGCCATTTCTTCTTTTATTATTTTCTATAGTCACCTTTAGTTTACAGATCATTTCCATTTTCTCATCTTCATCATCCCTCATTTACTTAGTCCAACTATATATTTCTATAACTTTCTGACATTTCGTTCTCATATTTTTTATAACACACTTTTTATTTAATCTTACTCTTAAAATTATAAAAAAACTAAAATTTAATTGCATTTCATCTTCCTTATTTATCTCGATGGTCTTTCTTGGTAACTCATTTTTGGCGGTTACAGTTTTCCTCCGACCTAACGTATTTTTACTCTCTATCGGCGAGCTTAAAACTCAGTCACTCTAGTTAGAAACGCTGCTGGAGCAAGTGTCTTCCTCTCGTTGCTAGTGTTTCTTTCTTTCATTGCTCCACATTCTCAATATTTCTTCTCCCTCAATATCTCAGGTACTATATTTATTCAAGCTATATTTTTTATTCATCTATTTAACTGTAATTTTTTTTATTCATCTATTTAACTATATATCCATATTTCACTTTTCCTTCATACATTTCGTTATGTTGATTTAAATTGTTTTTCAATATTTTAAACACTACTTACATATCTTATTATGTTATGTCCATTACACATCATTTACATTTTTTCCCCCGCACCTTTCTTTATGTTTATTTTTTTATTACTTCAACATTCTCTGTCTTATAATTTATTTTGTATAATTCTTACTTTTATAATATGATCATCTTTTATCGTTATCAATCTACTAATATCTACTTCTATTGTTGTAATTTAACTAATTCTTGATTAATTCCTTGTTATGTATATTTCCTAATTTGTTTGTTTATTATTTTCTTTTTTTATACCGCACCCCCCGAACATCTTCTTCTAACAATAATGTTTTCCTTTTATTAAGAAAATTAATTATTTTTTCTTCTATTTTCCACAATGTCCATGTTTAATTTTCTTCTATTGCTTTTTACCCAACTTTTTTTTTACAGATCGTGGAAATAGTCAATACTTAAAGTTTTATTTTTCTATTGACATATAATAATATATTTCTGAGTAAATAAAAACAAACAGAAGTAAAAAAAAAAAATATCACCCCAGTCTTGATTCCCCACAAAGTCTGAAGACGTGCCCTCCGCTCTCGTTTTCACAAGGTTCTGGAGACATACCTTCCACAACTGTAGTAACGTTGAAGGACAACCAACGGCCTTTCCTAGTTCTTCTCCATCCTAGCAGTATCATATTCCTACCTACCATCTTAACACTAAAAGAGGTTGAACATTCTTTGCCTTCTGTGAGACCTCTAAAACTATACTCGATACAGCTTATATGTATAATATAACATAAATCCATATTACGGTAGCTATAATTAATACATTTAGATTACCTGTAGAAAATAAGCACTATGAAATTCCCACTTGCACTTATTATAAAAAAAAATCCAGGCAGAGTTGACGATGTGTAGGAAAATATTTTATTGTAAAAACTATTTACAAGGAATGGTAAGAAAATTCCCAGCACGGACCCAACTCCAAGAAATGAACCTGAAACAATAATCATGTTTTCATTGTACACGTTTAGATCAATTCCTCATTATCCTAAGGTGGAAATTGGTAAAAATTGTTCGAGATTTCCTCTAGTTAAATCTTGGAAACTGCATGTAACACACCAAGTATAAAAAACAATATTTTTTTTAAATCTCCTATTTGTCCCAGGGTTATCCTTGAAGTTATAACCTATTATAGCCAGGTTGGGTAGTTCAAGATTATTCCTATGGGTTGTCAACGGGATGAGTGTTAGTTACCCAAACTACCCAATTAAAAGTTACGATACCGGTTCTGAGTCGAAAAGTACTGCCTCAGCGCGTTCGGCCACCACAGCCTATCTATAAGATTTAGTTTTGTATTTTAACAGTTTTTTTTTAATCCTCAGCTTTATTATTATTAAAAAACTTTCTTTTTTATGAATTTTATTGTTTTGTTTTTTTTTACTTTTCTTTCATGACATCTGTTATAGTTTCATACTTCACCTCTCAGTTCACAGACTCAATGCGAATAAAAACTATAAATTACGAAGAGCAATAAAATAAAAATAAAAACGCTGATTATCCGATAGAAAAAGAAAAAGAAAAATTAAACAATTTTATATTCTATTTTTAAAATCTTCTAAAAATATTGGACTATTCTTCGAAAAATAATAAACTGAACTATTGGCAAAACAACACTTCCAAAGTAATCAAAAGTTGGTTCTGTTTCGACAATTAGACGAGATCACTCAGCCAGCTTCTTTTCATCCTTTTAAGGGAGTTATAGAGTATGTAGGTTGAGGTCAATAGCCATCAATAAGTGTGTTAATGTATTCTTGTGTGATAGTGGATAAGTTATAGATTAGAAATATCTTAGTTAATTGTTAGCATCTGGTAGTAAAATACTTTTGCTGAAGTTTTAAAAAGAAGAGCTTTGATTTCATTCTAAAATTTACATGCATTGCATTATGGCAGACATGGCATATTAGATATGTGATTCCTGAAATAGTATATACAAGAGCCCAAGAGGAGAAAAAAGGCAGTTATCTCACCCCAATTTTCGATTACTTTAATAAAAACTATGTATAATTAATAGTCAAAATTGATGAATCTGCCAAGTATAGGTAGGGGAAATAAAAAATGCCACCTGTTTGAAAGCGATAAAAAAAATTAATTTTTCATTCGGAGCTCTATATCATAAAAAGTAGGAACAACACAAGAAAACCTAAGAGATTATCATTTAAAGATGAGCAAATTTGCTAAAATATGAGCCCTAAAACAGTTATTTACGTTAAATAGTTCTCGAGATATAGCTTTTTAAAAAAGCAACATTTCATAAAAATGTTTTATGGGACGTACTGAAAGATCGGTAGTTAGTGGATTTATTTTGAAAAATCTATATTATTTTTATTAAAAATCTTTATTATTATCAGATTATTTTATAATAAATTTAACTAGCTTTAATTTGAGCGCTGCAGACATCTGTATGTCAAATGGTTTCTGAAATGAAGTTTTTCATAAATCAAACTTATTGTCCGAACAACTATAAATCAATTTATCTTAGCATATATCATGAAAA
>NW_027109758.1:1412980-1464937 GCF_000696795.3 Halyomorpha halys
AATAAAGTTATTTTTTCATTTCATTTCATTTCATTTATTGTGAGATCAAAGAATACTCACAAAAGGTCAGAAAAAAATCTTTAAAACTACATATTTTACATGCAACTTTAAAAACATTTAAACAACTTACGTAAGTATCGAAGAGGATAGTTTTGAGGGAAAAAAAAAAATTCGTATTTTTTTTTTATTACGTTAGCCATTAATTTATAGATAAAATTTTAAATTTACTAAGAATATTCGCCATTATATACTACCCACAATTAGTTTTAAAACGTGTCTATAATAACCGGGGGTACCAACATATTTTTTTTTTTATTTTATACATTAACTTACCTAATTCATCGCTTGGTACGCATTTACTGATGATAGATTTTGGTAATGACGTCGGTATCATTTTCAGTATATCAAACCAAGCAACTAAAATAATAAAAATAAAAGATAATAAAAACGAAACATAATACTCGTAATTTAATAACTATTGTTTATGATGTAAAACTATTAAGCATAATATTACTGTATAAAACGACTTACGTAAATATAATTGACCTCTTGTTTTTGCTGCTATCATCAAAAAAGATGAAATAATTGTGAAAAAGGAGCATACGATGCCAATTTTAAAATCTGACCATTTTAAAATTTTCATAAACACTGGAGTCATAATTAATGCCCCTAAAATTGAAAAAAATATATAAATAGAGTTAAGTACAGTTGAAACTGTGTTTATTGTTCATATTATTTACCCAACACGCAGATGGAAAACTTGTACGATGCAAACAGTCCCGTTTCTATCATTGTAAATTGAAAGCCTTGTTGAAGGTAATAAAGAAGAAGATTATTTTCAGCTAGAAATGAAAAACATCTATTATATTTCCTGAGAACAGAAGCGTGTAAAATACGGGTCCAAAAGGGAAAAGTGGAAATGTAAAGTCTATTATGTCTTGTGTTTGTACAACAGGTAAATATCTTATTTTTAACATTAAGCACTTTTGAAGTGAAACTTCTTTACCGACGTTCTACTAAAGAAAACAAATGTTATGTTAATAAATAGATTTTGTGACGCGAGTGAACAATCGAGATGAAATGGAAGTGGTGGGTGGCAACGGTCGATTTATTTTGTATTTAGAATTAAATATCTAAAAAACTAAAAATCGTAGCTGGACACGGTAAGGGAGAGACATGACGAACATTTCATCCTCTTTGTAGTTGTAAGCTTCAGTTCAAAATTGTATTTTGACGCTTCGCCGAGATATAGATTTGAAAAGTAGATAAATAATGAGTTTTTGGACATTAGAGAATTAAGATATCTTGAAAACTAAATATCATTACATAAATATATACTATAAATAGCATTATTAATACATTATTTCATTTCCACATGTTTCTCTTCTGTTGGCCAGTCCTAACACTGGTACAATTTATTTTGATTCCGAACTAACAAAGTGGTAATATCATAATTAACTATTACACCATCCAGTATAAATAATTATTATTATATAGATTCAATATATCTATATATAGTATTATATTTATATTTATGTAAAGATAAATATAAAAATCCAATTTTTAAAAATTTTCTATTTCGATGTCCTTCCCTTGAAACGTGAGGTTTTTTTATTGTCACCAATTCAACCCAATGATTTATGAATAGGACCTAGAAACAAAATGCTAAATGTTTAATGGTTTTCTACTATATTTTTTATAATTGCCTTATCTTAATAATTCAAAAACATGTCTAGAATGGACTTTAAACATGATAGAAGTCAGAGAATGCTGAAAATAATAGCATTTTACAGAGCATTTTGAAATTCTATTGCACTAAATTTTAATTAGTATAATTATTAATGAGTATAAATAATCACACCGTTTCCCAATTATTTAAACATAGCTCGATTTAACTGTCTCAAGTCCCCCCTTTCCGTTTTAAGTAAATGTTTCAAAAGCGACATAGGACCGTCGCTAAAAAGGGGTTTTAGTGGAACGGGTTCGCTCGGAAGGATTGCCTTCTTATATTTTTTGTGTTATGAATCTGTTCTTGCAAGATTGTGACATGTCTTACATCACCCAACATACTTGCTATAAGTGTCTGTTATTAAGGTCAGATAAGTAAGCCTACCACGGAGTATAAAGTAAATGCCAAAAGGCAATCGAAGGCAATATTTCACAGATATAAATATATCATGTAATATCTATGTATGTATTAAAAAAATATAAAACAATAATGTAAAGGAGTTTACGGTTAAAATAAAAAGTATAAATCATAGATCATACTAAGTGATAATCAACTAATTTCTCATTTAACTTTTAGAATTACCTGATTGAAAAGTAGCCGCCAAGGATACACAGATAAGCATCATCCAAATCACTGAATTGTTTGGTCTTGCCTGAAAAACATAATTTAACTTTTCAGCAAACATCCATTTCTTTTTTATTGCCATGTCTCGTTTAGGATCCTTGACGAATAGTACAGCAAATACCAGAGCTAACAGATTGAGAAGAATTATCATTGTAAAGAACCATTGGTAACCCATCGGAGTCAAAATGAAACCATTCACAGCTGCACCTATTCCGGCTCCAAGTAGTGTTGCTACAACATTTAACTGAATCCTTGAACAAATATTTACATAAAAGTTAATTTTAAGGCCAAAGTTATGAAATAATTTATTTTATTTATTTATAAAATATAATATATTTAAGTAGATACAAAAGGATTATTGAGGGTATCAATTAATAGTTCAGCTTTAGACAACTCATCAAGATGAATTGGTTTAAATCGATAAAGTTGATTTTAATAATCCATGAATATTTAGTAAAGTAGACTTCATCAGTATCTTTTAAGGTTGACTACATCAGTATCTAATAAGGCAGAATACATCGGTATTTACTTTAGTAAATACTGATGCATTCTGCCTCAGGATGACATCAGTATCTAATAAGGTAGATTACATCCGTATCTAATAACAGATTATATCAGTATTTAATATCATTCACTACATTAGTATCTCATAAGGTAGACTAAATTGGTATTTAATAAGATAGATTACATCAGTATCTAATAAGATGGACTTACCTCATCATTATTTAATAAGGTAAGATACAACTGATGTAGCTTACCTTCCTGTAGCTTACCTTATCTTATTAGATACTGATCTAATAAGATGAACTACATAGTAAGATGGACTAGATCAGTATCTAATACGGTTGGAGTTTTCATCCGACCTCTACAGCCTCTTTATAAGAGCTAAAAACTAGTTCTTGAATTCTTCACTCATATGCTATTTTTAACTTTGAGATAAGAGAGGTCTTATCTACCTCAAAATCTTATCAAGATCCATAAATTTCACCCCCTACATACTTTCTCATTATTCCGTTCCTATCTCACTAACAGAATATTCAAAGTAAACCACAATAGTGATCATTCCTCCCTCTCATCATTCTCTGATCATTTTCTCTGTCTACTGGTGTAGTTTATACACCTTAGTAAATATGTAGTTTATACAGTAGACAACTCCAACCCATCCCATCACTATCCTCACTACATACATCACGTGTGCTATCATTGAAAAATGACTCATCCAAACCCTCCATTCTCAAATCACCCCCCTTGAAGAACGGTGCCAAAACTGGAAGACTAAAAAAAAATCAAATTTAATCCCATCAAATCACTTCAGTTGTAAACCCACGACCAACTTGGAATCCTCTTATAAGGCTGAAAAGACACGAAACTGCTCATAGATTCTTACTGACTACACAAACTGTCTAAACTTCCAACTAAGTATAAAAGATTTAAGACTTTTATATGACCATAAATAAAGACTATCAGATTTGAGCTCTGGGACACCACTAAATCTTCGAATTCCTCTCATATCCAATCCTTACAATCCGAAAATCATTCATAACATACTTGATGTTCCTTATGTTGTCACAAATTAAATTATGTATGTTACATACGTAGCTGGTTTAGCCAGATACTACTCCTTCCATAATAAACTCACTAATCACCCAAACCAACTTGTTTTTAACTTTACTTTTCCTCCATTACCTGATGATCTTCCTTGGTGCCTGAAAAGAAGATAACCTCGGGATCTTGGACTCTAGAAATGTTTTCTGGAGGTCTATCAATGGGTAGATTCTTCACAACTCTGTACCATTGTAAATGTGTATGCCATTGTTTAATTCATATCACATTTACGTGATAAATATATTTTTAATAAGTAGTAAATATCAATAAATAAATAAAATAAATAGTATATAGATTTATTATAAAAAAAAAAAAAATTATATTATCAATAAAATTACCTCAATGTTCTATCTTCTGGTTTTGAATTTTCAGTAATGACACAAGTTGCTGCTATATGTAAGATATTTTCTCCACATATTCCTCCCAGTATAGCTTCGGTCAGACTGGCTACCCAAGGTGATATTGACCAACTCCATGCAGTTAACAGGTACATAAAGGCAATGACCATCTCAGAGATCAATGCCAGATACGTAAGCAATCTATTTTTCCCAGTAGCATCCCTCCAAGAACCAAAAAGAGGGACTGCTATCGCAGACAACACTGATTTAAGCGTACTCCTGGCAAATACTATTTCTGCAAACGTAAGAAATACAGTAAGAATTACAAAAGATATACAGGTATATTCATATTTCTTCCCTATATGTGTCAAAAAGAAGCTCACAAGATCTGATTTATGATCACAATTCTTAAAAAACATTACATCATCCTATTGGAAATTCTGGGGTAAGGTGCGCTAGAGAAGGTTAAATTAGCAATGTTCTCAAAAGTTAGACAACATTCCATTATTATAAATAAAAACAATTTAAATTAATATTGAATAGATTAGAGGGGTGAGTATGTATAGTGGGACACCCTATATATTTAGTTGTGCAAACTAAGATATATATCCATTAAATCATAATAATTACGATTAATCTGCTTTATTATTTTTTTTTAATACGAAAGTATTTCCAGTTTAAAAGTTGAAAAAATAACAAACGTTTTACACTTTGCAATAAGATATTACAATATCAAATGGCATCATGTTATGATCAGCTATTGATTTTTTTGAGGCCTTAAAAAAACATTTATGAATGTCTATAGTTAGTAAACATTTTTAATGTAAGTAAAATACTTTTCAGTGAGTTACATTATATTTTCGTATTGAAATTCAACCCATTTGAGAGTTGAACATTTATTCCATGTTACACTCTGTCGTTTATAATAAATTATTTTACAACACTCGTAAATCAGGTTATTATGTCACTGCTTTTCTAAGATAGTGGCACTTCTTATATAAGGCTAATTAATAGGAGAAACATATAAATGTTTTAAATATACATTTTTTTTTCAAATTTTATTCTAATCTTCTAATTTTTTGGATACTAGGTATTTGTGCCTGTTAGAACTTAATATCACGCTTTATCCATTTTTCAAGATGTGTCGGTTTTAAAGAAAAAAAAAATCTTGGAATATACTTAAGTTATAGCTTCATTATTAATTATATAATATTCTAAGAAAATCCGAAAAAATATACAAAAAATACAATAAAAAATTTAAAATGTGCAAAAGTGAAAATAATCTTAAATTACAGTAAAAAAACTTCTCAGGCTACTGTAAATGAATAGTAAAATTTCGGGATATTTATTAAATCGGAACTTTACATTTTTCTTTTGTCCAATGAACGATTATTTTATTATTTTAGTATACATGTCATAGGTTCATAATTGTTTTACCACGCAAAGTAGAAGAAACTTTAGGCGATAAATATATTCACAAACGATTGAAATTTATGACATAAAATATTTCTTGTAACGGTTTGAGTAAAAATTTTGGGACAAATTAATATTATAAATGATGTTTTGGACAAATATGATTGAACATATGTCAGCAAATCGACTCCCATCACAACTATGGCACTCCAAGCCGAGCCTCTAAAGGACAGAAGATAGAATAGAACATATATGCTCTTTATCTATTTGAAAAGCTTATGTGACGAGATCACTTCTTCGCTTGTCGTAAAGCAAATGAAAGACCAAAGTTCCATCTCACTTCTCTATCAAAAGTATTGGAATTGATTCACCGAATAGAGCTACCAACCAAGGAAAGGCAGAATGTAAGCATCTCCTACACACCGAAGCACGAAACCGAAACCGAAACCTACGAGCGACTCATGGCTGCTATTATGAGGAAAAGTGGAAGAATTATAGCTCTGCCGTGGAGTCCAAGCCATGTTGGTATACATGGAGTACCATGTATAATGTACAAGCTAAAAAGTTAATTCGACCACTTTCTTACTGAACAGCAAAGTCCGACATATGTTCTTATTATAAGAACAGGCGCCATAATTATAAAGACAAACGCCAGATAGAAGGTCCAATTGAAAGGTAAGAAGTAGGAGTGCCTACTGAATTAGGATGAACGAATCCCCGGCAGTCTGAGCAGAGCTGAGGGTGTGGCTTGTTTCTGACTTGTGACAGGATCTTCTCCAAAACACCTCCATAGGATAGGGATCGGGGACTCTAAGCAGCATGGGTGACATGGATAGAGACCATATTTTAGCTAGTATTGGTCTAAAAAATATACAAGATGAAAACCTACTCAACGGAAACGTAAACTTATATTGGCCTGCAAGAGGGAAAATGGCTTAGTTGTATATTTCCTGTGGCGTAAGGAAAAAAATAGGTCAGGGGTAGATCGAAAAATAGTCTTTAAATAAAATGTTTTATACAGTTCTATATATGATTCAACTTTGTAATGTGTGCAGCCAATAAAGACAGGGATCCTAATGTTTTACCCAGAATCCAAACCATGGTCAACGATGTCTGTCAAGAAAAAACAGATAAGAAAATATAGAAACTTAACTTGTGTCGCGTGGAATTTAAACCCCAATAATTTTTTTGTACGGCTGCTATTGTTTATAATAAAAATATGGAGAATAAAACATAAAATCATGAGCCCTTGCACCCTCCTCCGGACCAGATATAGGTTTTTAATAAGTCATACAATTGACTGAAAATAGGCATTTCCTCATTTAGAAGTAAATATGTATAGTACATAAACATCATTTACAAATGAGTAATTTTTATCATTTAAAAAGGTACATAGGATACCGTAGGGACAGAAACACGGAGTATAAAGCATTCCATTGGTTATGATTAGACTAGATATTTTTGCAGTAAAAAATGAAATATGTAAAATCGTACAGTAAAAATCCAAAATATGTATAACATACTCAAATCCTCCAATTATCAATTTTATTGTTTAATTTTAATGTTAATACATATAAAGCTTACCTAATCTTGTTTGAATCAAATTAAACTCGCTAATTACACCTACATTTACACAAACATTCATAAAAAATTGAACTTCTCTAATTAAAAACCTAAAATATTGCTCATAATTGAATAGCTTTGAGGAAGTTAATTATATTAAATGATTTCGTATTTCTATTGTGATGTCCGACTTCTTAAAACTTCTCAATTTTAAGTTTTAGAAAAATTATGTAAGGCCCTAAGTAGAAAGAGTATTTAAAAATATTTATCCAATCAAAATCCCCTTTTTAATTTATCCTAAAATTTTACATACCATGTTCTTTCGCTTAGCTTTTCAATATAATAATTTTTTATTTGCTTTTAAGAATATAAAATTAAGAAGCAAAACAAAAAATCGATGTAGAAAACTATTAAAAATGTATAGATTAAAACATTTTGTTTAAACATGTGTATATATATTCTGCACTGGTTAATACTATTCTAGGAATATTCTTTACTTTTTTTGTTATGTGTTTACTTGTTCTTTTTTATGTTAAAACCGATTCTCAAATGTTAATCAATTAATTGAAAATTTCAATTTTGTATATGTGAAATTTAGTCCTAGAATTAAATTTTATATAAAAAACATTCAGCATATAAAAGGTAAAACGTACGATTTTGCGCTGACAAAACTGAAAACATGCCAATTTGGGAAGAAACCCCAAGGGTGTATTTTTTTTTTGCAATATAAAATTAGTGTTATTTGAACGTCTTTTCCATAATTCCCATTTTTGTCAAGATCTAAAGCTAGGGCTCATGTCATAGGAGACGCAATTGTACAAAAATCCGACCTCTAGTTATGATAGACATTTTCAAATCACCTGTAGCTGCTCCAACCTTATCAGAGTCATTACATAGAAGGGCGATCGGAGGTTGGACGTCAGGATAACATGTCTTCTGCACAAGAAGGTTTTGAACCGTTAGAGCACAAAAGGCGATGCCCAAAGCATTGAGGAAAATAGTTGGCTCGATGGTGATCCCTCGGAAGTAATCGGATGCTTTCATTCTGTCCGCTGCAGGCTATAATGCACCATCAACTAGTGCCTTGTTTATTTTACTTATCTCGAACTTTATTCTTCTGACTGTGCTAATATTAACTCTGTCATTTCATAATTATATAGCAGTATTTTTTTTTAAAAGTATAAAACGCATTATCTAGAAAATGTATAGGATAACTAGTATGGTTACTCTCCGTTATCCACAGTTGCCCCTGCAGTTCCCGAACAGGCAGCAGAAATCAAAGGCAGAATAAGTAATAACCCAAAAATACTTTTTTTTTCTTTCTTACCTCCTTTATTAAATAGATAAATACCAATATTAAGATTTATATATATACAGACGTAATTGATGCCATTCCTTTGCCACTTGGCATTATAAGGGGTCCGCTGAACGCGGGGGTTACAATATTGGCCCAGGAGCCGCTGGCCAGGGTGTACAAGGGGGGGGGGGCGCTCCACTGATAAAATACTTTTTCTTGCAGAAAAGTAACTAATAATATACAGTTTCATAACGATTATTCGGGAGGGGAGAGATGTGATAAAAACACCTTTGATAACAAAATTACATCTTAATGCTTGTTAAGAACGGAATAATTGTTTCTTTACACTATTATACACATCTACATATGTAAACGCATAAATAGAGACAATTTCAAACCACTTGGATAATTAAATATGGCCATGGGTTGTCAAACTGCATCAAATTTTTCTGGTGATTTTTCGTTCGCGCGTAAGCAACTTTTATAAAACCCCAATTTCGAATTTCATGATGGGATATTAAAACAATGGTTTTCTTAATATTAAAAAAAAGTCATTATTAAAATCATATGATTATGATATCAACAATTTATAATTTTCCTGAAGAAAAAATTAAAAGATATTCCGACATTTGATAGTTGGATGTGCAGGGTTTGTTTGATAGTGGTGTGCAGTGATTTATAAATTGTTCAATTTTATAAATTCTCGGTTCATGATAATAGGCATTTATCGCATTCAGAAAAACTACAATATTTATTTTCTAAGTTTAATGATCCAGCATCATTCATCTCTAGAATCAATTAAAATAGATTAAGAGGGAGTTGGTTTCCAAACGAATAAAAAAAAAAAACTTTTACGAAGAGAAATTGATTTTCAAATAAATTTATATTTGAAAGACTCCACACCTGGACACAATAGGTCAAATTTATTGATAGATTTCTTTAATCTTCCCCTTGCCTTTTATGAAAATTGAACCATGGGAATGAAAAAGTCTGAGCTGCTAACTTTCTAAATTAGTTCCCTTGAAAATTTTTGAATTTTGGTTTTACTAATTAATGTTTATTGTTGCAATATTCATCTGAAACATTAATTTTCTTTTTTTTTTTTTTGTTGCAAGGTTGGGGTAAGAATCGACAAAGTGACCAACCATATCATTTGCAAACAGCTGGAACAATACATCAACAAACTCATTAATTAGTATACCTGAGATACCTCGATTACGAAAGTATGCTTCGATGTCTGATAGGAAGGTATTGAACAGTATGGAACTCAGTGGCTCTCCTTGTAGAACACCTTCGGTAATTTTTATCTCTTTCGATAGTCCTCAAGTGCTTCCTTTTATTTCTTAGTATACCATACATGACTCTCACAACTCGCATGTTTAATGAAAAAAAAGTTTATTTTATTTTTTTTATTTTTCTGTTCAGAACTGGTATTGCATATCTGCATTCAGAAGAAAAATATTGACTGCATAGCCCTCACAGATTTGTATTCTGGATTTCTATACGTTTATGTTGGTGATAATACGGCCTCCAGAAATATTTCTTTCTCTCGTAATAAGCATAATTACTGTGGTGGTGCCCAGGACTAGATAACAGGATAGATATAATATCTAAACTTTAACGCTTTAAATCAAACAATAATAAATTATCATAAATACTAAAAAAATATATATATAAATGCAAACTATTACCTATGGATTTAATTTAATTTAATTTTCCTTCACATCGAAGTAAATAGCTAGTGAATATTTAAATAGTATCGTTGATAAACATTTAAATAAAATAAAGTTATTTCGTTTTAATACTGACAGGCTTGAACACCATTCGAATAAAAACAATGAACGTGTTTATTATTGGTAGTTCTCCTTGTTCAATGTTTTAAAACACATAATTGTTTGTAAATTCTGCTTATTTGTATATTCCACATTATACTTTTATCATAGACATATGATCTCCTTGGGTCTTTTCATTATACTTAACTTCTAGGATAAGAGACTAAACATAAATATATTTTTTTCGATGTAATAATGTATAATAGATTTGACTGAATTAATGTTCCAATGTGTATGTAAGTAATTGTTCCAGAAAGCATGTCTTTTGAAGGCGTCCTATCAATATATTGCCATATTTTCATGTCAAGAGGTTAGCATCGCTATTTTTTTTATTAGACTGTTTCTGTTTATTAACTTTTTTCAATCGTTTATATCCTTGCTAAACTAGCACCTGTTCAGTTAATATATTTTTCTATTGAATGTGGATTTTCTTGAGATAGTTCTTGGTCAGTAGGCTTAAAGACAAACTTTAGATGGATTACCATTTTTGGAAATAAATACCATTTAGAACTTTCTCAATGTTTTTAGCATGCATCCAATTATAAAATTTGTCATGAACATTTTTCTAAGGGCATAAATTGATTTTCCTCTAATGATTTCACACGAGACCCTCTATTGTTTCTTCTAGTTTCATTAAATTAATTTGGAGAATTAGATCTGTTATCGTATTTTAAAAATATACGTTCAATCCTAGTAATAAGGATAAAGTGAGTGGAATAATTTTTCTAGTACCTTGGATAGTTGAAGATAATTGTCTTTTTAAAAAAGAACTAGAAATATGTTGACAATGTAGAATTTAATTACATCTTTTAGCTTGAACATAAATAATAAAAATTAACATCTAATTATGATACAATCATTTGTACATGTAGGTAAAAAAAAATATAGATTGAAGTAAAAAAATATATATATTTTTTCAAAAGGATTATCAACTATAATGAGTTTCAAAATATCTGTTCTCTTTTAATTAAAAATGTCCTCTTCATACATTTTATTCTTTCCATTGACAACTATTAGAATCGTCTGTATTTATCTTCCGAATCGAAACGTTTCCATTTGCCAACGTCCATAAAGCTGTCAGTTTTTTCAAGCTTTGCTAAAGGATCCTTGAACAAGCATGAACTGAGGCTAAAAAAAAAAAGTGTTATATCAGATTAAAGTACCCATATATATTATATATATTACTATGTCGTGGCTAATCAAACTGTTCTAAGGCTGAATGGGAGTTCCACGACTGCATTTTATTTATCTATCTATATTTTTGTATTTATATTTATATTATGTATCTCTATCGGTTCCTGATGGCAACTGACTTCAAATTCTTAGAAATGTATTTAATATATTTAATCCAAGGACGAGATACAATGGACTACCTTGCTATGGTATGCTAGATACAATGAACTCCCTTGCTATGGTATGCTAGATACAATGGACTCCCTTGCTATGGTATGCTAGATACAATGGACTCCCTTGCCATGGTATGCTAGATGAAATTGTATATAATTAATCATTAGATATCTTCTCCAACTGTATCGTGTTTACCAATTTATTATGCTATAGTTATGAGATGGAATGCAAGAATTCTAAATGAAAAAGTGAAGTCTGGTTTGCATTTGGTTGTATTTACAACTATGTACAATTGAGCTATGATAATCTATAAGAGAGTTTAATTACTATGCTGTGAATTGAGAAATACGACTTGGGATCTTTTATCTTCATATTGAAGTTTAATTAATTTCTGATTTCGATTGTCATTCAAAATAAAAACTGAAAGGGGCCGCCCGTAGCTCAGTTGGTTAGGGTCAGCCTTACTATATTTGAGATTGCTGGTGGTGCCGGTTCGAATCCGGTCTGGGGCGTTGACTTTTTTCATTGAGTGGTGGTCCCACACATACAAATTTTTGGCTGGCCTGTGACTACCCCTGCCTGTGTTCCGACCTGACTTGTGACTCCTCCTGACTGTGTCCCCAGTCTATCTCTCTCCTTGTGTCTGTCCCTTTGGCCCTCTCCCCTTTCTTTTTCGCCATCCCATTGGTTACGGTCCATTCTGGGGCGGAACAGTTTTTACATCCCCGTGAGTTTTGTTTATTCTCCATTCACTTATCTTTCTCTGTCAACCCTTGGTTAACTCTGTTTTGGAGCGCCTGTTTTATTTGCCTGTTTCTCTGGGTCGGCTTTCCTTTTGACGTCTAATATATTTTATCTTCTAGGTCCTTACCGACATCAGTAGTTTATTTAGGGTGTCCCACCTGTCTCTAGGCACTTTCATCCCAGTGGCCCAAACACCTGTGTGCATTATCTGAACTGTCCTAATAGGTACAACCACCTTTTCAAAAACAATTGGCCGGGAAAAGGACCCCTGGTTTAATTAAATCTACCTCCCATTTTCTCGTTTCTTATACTGGTATCTCGCTTACATAGTAATATTGTTATGTTTTATATTTTGTCGATATTAATATTTATTTTCTAATGTTTAGGTTATTCTGGTATATTGAAATACTAATTGTATCTGACTACAAGTTTTATTTCGTAAAAATACTTGGAACGACAAATGAATTTGGAATTTGATGGTTTAGCTTTATTACTAATTTATTCCTGAAATATAGGACATAACATCATTTATTTATATAAGAAATGTAATTTCGTATATAAACAAAAACAACTTAAAATATGAACATAAATGAAACATTAAATTCTAAAATAGGAATAAGATTTTCATAAATGTCATAAAATAATTGGTTGTTGGTGTTTGAATTGAAGTTCACAGCTTGTTGAAATGACTTCTTCGTAATGATTCATCATCATCATCATTTTGAGCTTCACAACCTCACTTGTATTAGCTTAAAATATTATAGTCTGAGCATAATTGCATTTACTTGTTCATGTTTACAAATTAAACAGTTTTTTATGCAGCACACCGTACAACGAAAGAAAATTCATGGAGTCATGAAAAAACCGTGCCATGGTTGTATAATTGTATTTTTCCACCATCTGGCAATTCTAAAGAAATACTATTTATTTATTGGCATTAACATTTATTATTACATCGGATTTGAGTATCAGTTGTTTCTTCAACTAAAATAAAAGGTCCAAACTTTACTCGTTAAAAAAAATTAAAAAGATATAACCACTGTCTTGCTTTTAAATTTCTTTTAATTAGAATTAAAAAAAAATAAATTGTCAATTATTTATAAACTGGATTACTGTGAGGGGAAGGGCATTAAACTAAATAATGTGGTTTCAATTCACAGATTAATATAGAGATGTCTATTTCAGGAAAAATAATAGTTTATAGGAAAATACCTACTACTATTTAATAGGAACTTTAAAAGTCACCTAACAACTGGAATAGTTCTTACAGATGACATAAGGAGAATGTCAACTGATATTTTGAAGAAATGTTTTTTATGAAATCTCTTTACCGACGTCCGACGCGATTTTTCGCGAGGTATCGCGGGTTTCGTAGGGTTTAAAGACTGAATTCCTCAACTGTTGTGGTAACGTCAAAAACTGGTGCCCTTTCTATTCCGTTCTTCCTTATCCTGACTCTATTACTTTCCCACCTACCTGCTTACACTTATAACACTGAGCATGATTTAATACGCAGTTACGAGGACTTCTGTGGGATTATAGAGATTTATAACATTATTTCATATTATGGTAGTGATAATTTAATTTGAATTACCTGTATAAAATAAGCACAACGAAATTCCCACAAGCACTTATTATGAAAAAAGCTCCAGGCAGTGTTGACGATGTGTCAGAAAATATTTTATTGTACAAATTATTTACAAGGAATGGTAAGAATATTCCCAGCACGGACCCAACTCCAAGAAATGAACCTGAAACAATAATCTGTTTTTAAATTTTAAATATTTAGACCACTTCCTTAACACCCTTGGGTGGGGTAAGTATACCATGGTTTAGAACAAAATTCATTTGATGCTTATCATAACTTTATAAATCCCAGATACAGCAAGAAAAACAAATAAATTATCTTTCTTTATTTTTAGCATAAAATCTATTTTATAATAATTTTTTTTTTTTCAAAATGTTCTTAAAGTATTCATTATTCGTAGCCAAAAATAATAAACTGAATTATTGAAAAAGTAATAATTTCAAAATGATAAAAAGCTGTTTTTTTTTTTTAAACTCAAATCTGTCAAACGGATAGGTCACTAAAACCTATCACTATAAGAGAATTTGCTGGCCAAGAATAGGGTAAAAATAGAGAGTACTGGGTATTATCTACATCTCTTCCTTCCTCGACAATTAAACAAGATCCCCTTAGTTAGCAGTAAAAGAGCATAAAGATGGTGTCATAGACTTCAATAAGTGAGATGTCCATGTAAGTTATCTTAAACAAGTTATAATGGGTCCGAATGTGGCTGTTATCTGTTGGAATCTGATGGTCTGTTCGTAAAATAATGTTGCCAAACTTGGGTTTCATTAAAAATCTATCCATAATATAAAGAAAACACTAGCCCCATTAAAATACCCCCAAAGTAGCTTGCTACCATGACAAAGCTGTTAACAACAAAGAGCAAGAGATTAGAGAGTCTCTTGGGTTAAGTCTTGTCGTTCAAAATTCATAACATCATCTTTATGTAAACCACCAATAGCTGTTTCCTGGATAGGGAAGGAAGTGAAGAGGGAAAGCCAAACATTAAATATAAAATAAAATCATCAACCGCCACTGAATAAGTTCTATATTTTTTTATATGAAGACTCCATCTGACTTCTGACCTCAAGTGCCCATTGGTGATTGGTGATTCAACTCATCACCAGCTGCAATATTCACAAGATGCAAATTCCAAGTATATTGACCGGTCAAACCAGAAAATACTTTTCTTTACCTATAATTATTCAATAGATTTTATTCTTCCAATTTCAGCTAATTTTCTTTAAAATTAACCTCCCTAACATACGTACACACTCATAACAAGCTATGTACCAGCATCAATGAAAAAGGAATCAATACCTGGCCTTGAGTTAAGGTGTCGTTCTTCATACTAGGTATCTTAAGCAGAGTTTTGAGTAGAACTGGAAAGTTAGTTTTAAATTTGTGGGTAAAATTTTATGTAAAGAATTTAGAGTTCATCATTACTTAGTGCACATTTAAAAACGTGTTTATAGTAACTGAGAGGACTGTGGATTAACTTACCCAATTCATCGCTAGGAACGCATTTACTGATGATAGATTTTGGCAATGACATCGGTATCATTTTCAGTACATCAAGCAAAGCGACTGGAAGTATAAAAACGTACTATAATAATTTAGAACTAATTGTTTATGGTGTATGCTAATTAAGCATAATATTATTGTAGAAACGACTCACATAAATATAACTGAACTCTTGTTTTTACTCCTATCATCAGCAAGGATGAGATAACTGTGAAAAAGGAGCATATGATACCAATTTTGAAATCTGACCATTTAAGGATTTTCATAAATACTGGAGTCATAATAACTGCACCTAAAATTGAAAAAAAAATTAAAACAAATAGAGTTAAGTACAATTCAAATAGTGTACATTAGTTACATTATTTACCCAAGACACAGATGGAAAGTTTGTATGATCCAAATAGTCCCGTTTCTATCATTGTAAATTGAAAGCCTTGCTGGAGGTAATATAGAAGCAGATTATTTTCAGCTGGAAATGATATAAATCTATTATATTTCTGGAGAAAAGAGTTATGTGAAATACGGATCAAATTAGAAAAAGTAGAATTACGAAGTCAACTGTGTCAAATACTTGAATAGCAAGTAATTTGTCTTATTTTAAGCTTTGTTAAAAAAAACAACAAAAAAAAACTTTTTTTGTCTAAATATATAAAGAATATCTCATCAGAAAAATAGTAAAGTTAAAACTAATTATAGAGCTCAACTCATTCCAGTTATAGAGAATTTTAGAACCAATTCCATGTTCACATGTTTCACTGTGGAGTAAAAAACGACGTAAACAGTCAATAAAATGCTTATACACCAATAAAATGAATGCATATGTACAGAGAGTATATATCTATAGATAGAGATAAAATTCTATCTTATATTATTTTGATATTCTTTCCTAGAAACGTGAATTGTTTTTTATATTCACGAATCCAACCCACTGATTTATGAACAGAGCCTTGAAACAATAAGCTAATTGTGCAATCGTATTATTTTTTTATTTTCCTTTTCTAAAAAACAGGTATTTTAAGAATTCAAAAACATATTTGAGAGGACTGTAGTAGAAATCAAAAAATGGCCGAAATGAATTGAGTTTTACAGGCTATAGAACATTTTGAAGTTCTTTACACTATTAATTGGACAACTCTTACTGTCCCCCTTATATAATTCTTGCAATTAACTCTGAAAACCACTGAGAATTCAACACGCTCTACTCCGTTTCAACACGTTCTACTCTGTGTTCAACACGTTCTACTCTGTGTTCATTGCGTTCTGCGTAACCTATTTAGTACCTTTTTTAACATATATTACTTTATTGGCCCACGCTAGGTATTTACATCAACATTAGTTGTCGACTTTAAGGAACCGATCATTGAATGATGAACTGTTACAGTTGTAGTGCCGGACAGGCAATGTACGTAAGGCTGTTCGTCTAGTCGAGGTTGAATTTTTTTTCGTGGTAGCCCCACGGGATAAAAACTTGACCCTCCCATTCTGGTTAGAATACGTTCGTTTCCTATAGGATAACGCCCCTCACTTATTTCAGAAATGATCAGAGAGGGAGTAAAAAAATAAAAGCTATGGAAGCACCACTCTATATGTTCGCGGCCAAGACAAAAATAAGTTGAAGTAGTTTTATTATGTTTTACAAATATTTTAATTTATTAAGTGAAATTTATTATCCTTTAATCGATTTTAATTAATAACCCTACACAGAACATAAATATTCTTCTGTAAAATAAAACGGATTTACACGGAGATCCACAAACAACTGTCTAGCCAGTAATGCTCAGGAGATAGCGCCTCAGCATTACTGGCTAGTAATTATCAGGCTAGTAATTAATCAGTGCTTTCATTCCAAATGGCTATGTGGAATGAAAGCACTGATTAATTTTAATTAGTTACAAACTATTAACTTGGCTATGCCAATCTTAAAAATAGTTCCCAATTCGGTCCTTAATTCGTTCTAGGAGCTAGGTAGTAAGAGTAGGAGCATAGGAGTAAGCTCTGACTTCAAAAATTCTGATTTAATTTAGTGGAAGAAGGTATACAGTTGAAGGAATATTTTTACCTTTTTAATTATTACTTTGTTCTCTCTTTATATTTAATTTGTGTGTGTGTGTGCGTATGCATGTGATATGGCACTGTTCTACTAACCCCAAGGACCCGGGTTCGAATTCGGCTGTCGTAGACAATTATTACTGTTACTGTTGCAGAGAGTCAACCCTGTGCGTTCGGGAGACCTCCGGGATCCCCAGCCACATAAAGCAATAACCCATAATTGATGAAAAATCTGACGGTCGGGCATGATTTCGACCAAATCACCTCATTGCACAACCGTTGGCGTTGTAACAGTGCATCCTAATAAAGTAATCAACCTGTTCATGGGATTTATTGATTATACTAGATATTGATATGTGAATTTCATATTTTGAATGTTAACTTATAGTTAGTTACCTGATTGAAAAGTCCCCGCTAAAGATGCACAAATAAGCATTGTCCAGATAACAGAATTGTTTGGTCTTGCCTGAAATACATAATTTAACTTTTCAAAAAATATGCATTTCGATTTTATTGTCATGTCTCGCTTTGGGTCCTTGACGAATATTATAGCAAATATTAGAGCAATCAGATTGAGAAGAATAATTAGAAAAAAGAACCATTGGTAACCCATCGGAGTCAAAATGAAACCATTCACAGCTGCACCTATTCCGGCTCCAAGTAGTGTTGCTACGACGTTTAGCTGAATCCTTGAACAAATATTTACATACAACTTAATTTTAATGACAAAGTTATAAAATAATTCATTTTTAAGTGTAAAATATTCAGAATAATTACAAGGATTATTGAGGACATCAACTAATACTGCATCTTTATACTACAGTTTCATGTGACTTATTCAGAATAATTACAGGGATTATTGAGGATATCAACTAATACTGCAGATTTATACTACAATTTCATCGGTTTAATTTGATAATGTCAATTTTAATAAAGTAGACTATATCAGTATTCTGATACTTTCTAAATTCCTTAGTTTCCTGTATATGCTCAAAAAAGTGAAAAAATGAGTAAGTAATTTATGTGTATAAAATTAACACTTTATAGCACGATAGCTAAAACTTTTCGCAGCTTGTAATAAACTGGTAAAATAATGAATTGTTCAAAACAGCTGTGAGAGCCACAAAGATAGTTTTGAACAGTTTTACTTTGACCTATGATTAATCAAAGACAATTACAACAAAGTATCATACATACTTTACACTAAGTGACAATACGCCCCGCTAACGTGACTGGACCTCCTCCTGAAGAAACCGCTAAAAGCCTTCATCAGTTATTGTAATAATTGCCGCAGATTTTCATCATTCAAAGATGAGAAGTTTATTCTCATCAGTTTTTGTAGAGGACTAGGTTTCTGAGCCGTAGGTTAAAACAGGGTGGATCGGGATCGTATAAAGGATAATCTTGGTCCTATTAAAAAGTAATTCACTTCTAAATTGCCCAGCAAGCCCGGAGTAACATCGTCTAACCGTCGCTATCCTTCTGCTGATCTCTCGGATATTTCGTTTCCAGAGTTGGCCAATGAACCCAGATAAATAAAGCTTTTTTCCCCTTCGAATCTTTAGGGTCCAACTTCAAAGGAACCAGTCCCTGATCTTTTTTTTTTAATCACCATTTCTGACATACGGGGTCCGGCAGCAGTGGAGTAGTGCGCTAGTATTACGCATGCCACTGCTACCAATAATTATCAATTTTATTTCTTTTACTGATTTTATAATTATCAAAAAATATTTATTTATTAAGGTCAATCATGTTGCTGCCCAGCGTTCGGGTGAGCGCCTTTTAGATGGGGCTGCACCTTATCCACCTGCATCCGTCCGGGTGCATCCTTCAGCACGTAGCCGGTCCAGCCCTCCTGGTCTCAGTCTACATCTGCTTCTTCACCTTAATCTTTTTGTATTGGTTGCTCGCCGATTCAGTGTGGTTGAGCCCTTCCTAACGTAAAGTGCGACGGGCCGACCACCTCTTTCCACCCGTAGATGAACTCCCTGAAGAAGGGATAATTCTCCTCCTCCAACAGACGATGGAAGTCTGACAGAGCGAGGGCAAATATCCCGGTTTTTCTTAACAACCTAGCACGATATCCTTCCATGGCGGTGCAATCCAACACTACATGCTCTGCAGTTGCAGGGACTCCACACATAGGGCACCGGAGGTCGATGTTCTTCCCAAAGCTACTGGGGAGTATAAGATACTAGGAGTGTTGAGCTCTTGCAATCGCTGAAGCATACGAGGCCACCAAACACTATCGAAAGCGGAGGATATGTCAAACAGTTTCAATACGGGATATTTCTCCACCCTCCCTTCTATGTCCCTACTTACTCTCAGCAACCCATCCATTGTTCCCCTACCACAAGTTGAGCCGAATTGCTGTGGGTGGCTTGCTGCCGTTAGGATTGGTCTTAAGCTTTTCACAATCATGTGTTCCATGATTTGTTGTGTTGATTGATGTGTACCAGAGCTGGCTACTGGAAGGAGGCATATAGGTCAGTAGGCCTTAGTCTTAAGTCTGCAACCCTCCACTTCCTGGGAAAGTACCCCTTATCTAAACACTCGTTGAATATCTCCAACATGTATTCCTCAATATAAGGGGCACTATTCATGCAGCATCTATGCCATCGAGTCCTGGAACCTTTCCAATCCAATGTCGGTCCAAGGAAAGTCGAAGGTCCCATAAATCCTAACGGTGCCTGGAGAGTATACCGTCGTGCGTCTTACCATGCTATCTTCTGCGCTATCCTGGGACGGATCGTCCCTAGCCTCTTTCAACTGCTAGGAGGGCACCGCCTTCCTCCTCCACCACACTGAAGACCACTACCCGGTGGTCGGAGGTCGTAATTGACCGTAGATTCCAGTCCACAATACGCTTCGCTATGGGAGCCGTAGCGAGTGTCACATCTATCCAACTCTGCCCCCTCGCTTCAACAAATGAGGGACCAGAGGGCTCGTTCATAACGACAAGTTGACACCTCGTCACGCATTCCTCTAGCAGTCTATCTCTGGCATCTGTGTGGACAGAACCACAGGCGGTGCTCCACGAATTGATATCGGAACAGACTATCACACTTCTATACTTAAGTGCGATAACTTCCACACCATTAATATTTACATTGGCCTGTCGAAGTGGTATGTATGCTGAAACCAGGGCGAATGCAACTCTGCCCAATCTGATATTGCATGCCGCCTGGTCTGCTGTAGTGAATTGCTTCAGTTCCATTACATCAAGAGCGGAATTCACTACCACTACCGCTGCTCTAGGCCTCCTCTCACTACTGCCCAGCGCGACCACCCTCGACATTATACCAAAACCTGTGACCACATTGTTCCGACAGCATAGCTCTTGAACCACCAAGATGACAACACTCCGAACGAGAGATCTTAATTCGCCTGCGAACACTCGTCTTCGACCCATCTTGACCTGCAGGATATGCAGCCTACGCGTGCCGGGTCTTCTTCGCCTGCTTTAACATCATCTCGAAATGTAGCGGGCACTCCCTACTACCCGCACAGTGTTGGAGATCTTTCCCCGCTATGCTACTCGCCTTACAGTTCCTACAGCACAAGGACCCCCGTTTATCCTTCTACTTTCCAGGACACCTCCTTCATGCAGGACTTAGCTGGGTGTTCATTATCTTGACATCGAAGGCAGAACAAGGGGTCCAAATAGTCTCTGATGGTCAAGCTCCACCATCCTCCGCTGACGTCCTTCGCGGACATGGTCATGAGGGCAAGTCTCATGGCCATGTGCATCTCAAGCAACCACGTAGTAGTTAGCCCGCCCCTCGCGGCCCACTTTGTCCTTTTTCTGATTTTCTCTATCTTTAGCTCTTAATTTAGCCCTTTGTTCTAAGAGAACGCGGGCTTCTTCAACTTTGACTTTTCCTTCCAGGTCCCTTATTATTCCTGTTACTCTTTTCAGGGTCGGGGACACCCATCCTTGTTTTCTCTCGTCATATACCGCTCCTATGGCGTCCCCAATAGCCTCAGCTACCATAGGAGCAACAAGCTGCGATACCTTTTTACCAATAATATGGTGAAGTTCATTCGTTTATATGGCCTCTCGAATTACTTCACCGCTACTGCTATTTCTCGGGTCATCTGCTATTATGGGGATCATCTCCCATTGGGCCTCCAATCCAACTACTATATTGGCCAGCTCCCTTAGCTGGTCACTTAAATATTTTTGTATTTCTTGAGATAACTTATTCCTTTCTAGGTATTCTTTCACCCGATACAGAATCGCTTCCACCCTCTGGACAGTTCTTAAATAGGTAGTTTTTCTACAATACTTATCATTCCATTGTAGCATAACTTACATCACATTTACTTTTTGTGTATTTATATTATGCTATTATAAATATCAATAGATAAATTTAACAAAATTAAAGATAAAATATAATTTTACAGTTAATTTAAAACATACCATTCATTTCAATAATGAATTCATTATTTTATAACATAGTCTTACATATTATCTTATTATCGAAATTACCTCAATGTTCTATCTTCTGGTTTTGAATTTTCAGTAATGACACAAGTTGCTGTTAAATGTAAGATATTTTCTCCACATATGCCTCCCAGTATAGCATCGATCAGACTTGCTATCCAAGGCGATATTGACCAACTCCATGCAGTTAAAAGGTACATAAAGGCAACGACCATTTCAGAGATCAATGCCAGATACGTAAGTAATCTGTTTTTCCCAGTAGCGTCCCTCCAAGAGCCCAAAAGAGGGACTGCTATCGCGGACAACACTGACCTAAGAGTGCTTCTGGCAAACACTATATCTGCAACCATAAGAAAATCAGCTTACATTACTAATGCAGATATACAATTACATTCATATTTCCGTTTTAAAGAAATTACTTATTTTTGCAAATATTCTCAAATACCAAAACATTGGTCAAATTTAATTTACTACTGTAATATAATCCAATTTTTGAGAATGAGAATGCTAATGAAATTGAACATTTACCTCTTGAAAATCTTCATAAATTTATCTAAATTTAATACAAAAAACTAAACAAATAACCATTACTAAAACCCACAAAAGGTCAGGGGTTTAGTACTTTGTAAGTTAGTACTTCAACAACGGTTGAGCATTAGCCCATGATCACGCTCAACCACCCGGTTTTTCTCGCAATCAAGGGTACCCACTTTATAGAGACTGGGCGTACCCCAAGGGGACTGTCGAATCCATAGTTACAGGATTGAATCATTACTGCTATAACAGAATAAATAATTAATTATCTGCAACAGCCAAGAGTGAGTTGGTAACACTTACTTACTGAGCTACTCCGCTCCCTTGAATTTAATATATGATTTTATAAATTGATACTATATCATTAAAAAGAAAATACATGTAACTCTTCTTACACAGTATAAACGATAGCTTGACTTTTTCAATTACTAGAATTTTTTATAAATACAGCTTGAAAAAAATGTTGGAAAACATTTACTTAAGCGAAGTGTATAATACACAGCCGATACATGTTTGATACAATTTTAATTTGATTTTTATTAGGTTATAACAATGTCACGTGGTCTATCTTTGAATTTTCTCCACTTTCATTATTTTAACTGTGAACGAAATCGTTTCAGAATTCAAGTCTCCATAAGAACCCATCTTCATAATTGATTCCTTTATTTAGTAAGAATCACTATAGTTTCCATGGCTAGAAACTCAAATTATGATGGCAGATTCTTATCGCAACTTCAATTCTGAAAGTTTTTTTTTTGTTCGTCCGATTTTCAATTCTTTCGATTTGGGTTAAGTGAGTTGTGGGAACTAAGATATATTCATTAAATTATAATATATACGATTAATCAATACTTTTTAAATCAACTTTCAACAAAAAAAATTAAATAATTAGCAATCACCGTATCACAGTATTAAATGCCACTATTCTATTATGACTTGTTGAAGTCTTAAAAAAAATTGGAAGTCAAAATCTTTTCATAATTTTCCTTAATTTTTTATATCAAAAATCGTCCGATTTGAATGTTGAAAACGTTCGGTCGTTTGTAATAAACTATTCCACAGCAATCGTAAATTAGATTATCATGTGCACAATATTAACTAAGAACTCAGCTAAGGAACCATAAGAAGAATGCAAAATATACAATAAAAACCGTTAATTCCTAAATCATTTCTACTCTGCAAGCAGTAGTATTACGATCTAACTTGTTTCTCAAAAAGAATTTATTGAGTCGGTAATTGGTATTAATATAATTTATCTCTTTATATCGACTCATCTAAATTTATGTCTTATTTCTTAAATGAGTATGCCACCGACAAAATTCAAATTTGAATGCAATTGAAATTAGCGACCTTTATGCAAGCTCTTTGGGATAAATATTACTGTAAAAATACTAGTAGTTCTCAAATGAAGTTTCGGAATAGTAAGATTGGACAAATGTCTGGAGCAAATCCAGAAATTAACTTTAGTGAGTGTAGAAAAAATATTTTATAAGAAAATATATTTGACTTAACTTTGTAAGTCTGCAGTATTCTGCAGCCAATAAAGACTGGAGTCCAACTTTTCCTGTCATGTGGGATTGGAATCCAAACTTTTTAGGTTTTAATTTAGCAATAGAAAAAAAAATCTAAAAAATGCACCGCGTTAGTCCTGCTATTAGTTTGCTGTTTGACTACAATATAAAATTATGCCAACAATTAAAATTCACTTTCCCATTTAAAAATCCCTCTGGATCTGCCACAGATCTGTGTATATATCGTCTATTAGTATATAATAAAATAATAAGCAATCCGACCGAAAATAGGGATTCCCACTTTTAGATGTAAACATTTATAGTATATAAACATTGATAGTATAAAATCATTTACAAATGGGTAGTTTTCATCGTTATAAAATGTACATAGGATATCGGAGGGGGAGAAACATAATATGTAAAGCATTTCATTGGTTATGATAGACACTTTCAAATCACCTGTAGCTGCTCCAACCTTATCAGAGTCATTACATAGAAGGGCGATCGGAGGTTGGACGTCAGGATAACATGTCTTTTGCACTAGAAGGTTTTGAACCGTGAGAGTAGAAAAGGCAAGGGCCAAAGCATTGAGGAAAATAGATGGTTCGACGGTGATCCCTCGAAAGTAGTCGGATGCTTTCATCTTGGCCGCTGCAGACAATGTTACACGGTCAACTAGTGCCGTATTTATTTTACTTATCTCAAACTAAATTCTTCCGACTGTGCTAATATTAACTCAGTTATTTCATAATGATATAGCAGTATTTTTCTTTAAAAGTATAAAACGCATTTTCTAAAAAATATTTAGAATAACTACTATTTTTTATTTATTTATTTGTTACCAGATCCGCTCTGTTTGGCTTTACATGGCTATTGTAACAGTTTGATCGTTATTTTAACAGTTGATAATGAGGGATGTAGTCTCGTGCAAAAGATACCCCGAACTATTTGCAAAGATATAACCATGAAGAGCTATTATAATTAAAAATAATCAAGATCAATTACAAAAAACAAATATAACCCAGATAAAATAACAAATGATATTTAAAGAATTAATAAAAAAAAAAGTTGACTTGTACTGAAAAACTATTTAGTACAAAAGAAAGAGAAAAAGAAAAGGAATAAATAGAAATAATGATAATAAGAAAAATAGAGAGTCTATAACAGTATGTCTTGGATAAACCTGGGATTCAGTCTTCACGAGGATGAATTGGATTGCCTAATTGTATATCACTGCACCTTTAACTATCGGATAGTTGGAGTGAAATTTTGTAAATCGGTTTTTGATGAAATCATCTATCGATTCCGATTGCTGTTTGTATCGTGAACTGGCCGTTTCGTACAAACCAGGCGAAATCAACTGCGATTCACAGAATCTTGTTTTGAAATACCTGCATACTTTTTCTTTTCTTACAGGAATCAACTTTCCAGACTTCACAGCCGTACATAACTAATGGCTTTAGTATATTTTATAAATAAAATTAGTTGTATTTGGTTTTAGTCCAGATTTTCTATTAACGATAGAGTTCATAACAGCATAGATAGAGTTAATTAACAGCAATGCTAATCTTGTATAGATTTAGATTAATTTGATGTTTATTCCTAATAAGACCACGATCCAGATGAATTCCAAGATATCTTACTGTTCCACTGGCAGAACTCTATTTCAATTCTTTACCTTTGAGGATAAGTTTATGTGTAGGGCGCCTGAGGGTAAAAACTTTTGAAGTGCATTTTCATTGTTGATGCTGATCATCCATTTTAAAGTATTGTTCCAAAATATAGAGGTGAGTCTCCATTATATTTCTGGCCATTATAATGTCACAATGTTGAGATTAATTTATCCTCAGCAAACACAGCTATGGAGGTATCCGTAGACCGTATGATATCATGAAGATAAAATTTCAAGAGAATGGGGGAAAGAACTGAACCTTGTGGAGAGAAAAAACAAACATAAAAATTAAATAAACACCAAAATGGCTAAAAAAAAAAAGTATAACACGACAGTGCAACCCCACTCTACGAAAGTCAGAGGCAAACTGAGAATAACTACAACAGTTATACTCTTCATTATCCAGAGTTACCATTGACGAATAACATACATCAAAAGCAAAATACATTATAATACCGCAATATTTTTTTTTGTACAAATAAACTAATAATGCAGAGTATAATGACAAGCGTTTGGAAGAGAGGAGGTGTTTAGAACACACCTTTGATAACAAAATTACATATTAAACCTAGTTAAGAACGGGAAAACTGTGTTGGTTATTCAATTGTATAGGGACAATCCCTACTCACCTGGAAAATTAGGTATGGCCTAATTGGGTTGCTCCTGATTTTTCTGGTGTACATTTACGGTGATATATAATTAATTTTCAAGTCCCACTAGAATAAAACGGTTTCAAAGGATCCCTACACATTACGTTCTCCGGAAAAATTTCTTTCTGATTCAGACAATGAATTAATTATATTGCAATTATTTACTAAAGTTCTGCTAGCCATGAGTCCTGTCATTCTCATTGCCATGGCTGAACCAGAACACCACTTTTCCGAATACATCTTAACTTCATTTATGGAAATGACTTCAGTCAGGGAAACGTTTTTGCTGTGTTTAACTGTTAATTGACTGTATTTCTAACTCAATAAGTCAATTACATACGACTTATTGAGTTAGAAACGGCTGCGGGATTTGAACAAATTACCAAATTATTCCAATATACCAGGAAAAAAAAATAACCGTTGTCGTGGACAAATTAAACCTCAAAATTATTTTATTTAAACCAAATAAGAAAATGCAATTAAGGTAATATTTATAAATTATAATAACATGGAAGATTTGCTAACTATCATTGGTAGCACGCCAATAGCATTTGTACATTAAAATGTTTCAAAACCGTCTTTTTTTTAGGCGCATCGGATTATCAGAAATAGAAGAAGGAGCAAGGTTAGAAACTCTGTTTAGGTGGTTATGGATTTTATTACATAAGATTTGATTCGTGGTTCGGGGTAAATTGGCTACATATAGAAAACTAAGGTTATTGTGGATGATTTATTTGTGACAAAGTAAGGAGCATTGAGAATTTTACGAGAGATTGGATACGAAAGAAATTCGATGGCTTAACTGCGTAAGTCCAAATAGGTCTTTTAAGTCTACAGTCATTTAAGTCAGTCTTTTCTAATTAATTGGAGGCTTGGACCGTATGTATAATAAGCCGCAGTCAGAATCAATCAGCAGTTGCCTGTCTTTTCAGTTTTCCAAGTTAGTCATTTGTCCAGATTTAGTTCTAGATGGCAGATTTGTTCGACAGAGATTATTGAGATATTATTAAAAGAACCTATAAGGGATCCCATGAGTTTACAACAGAATATAAACATGATTTGATGGGATTTGATGAAATTTATTTCAATCCACCAGTTCCGACACTGTTCTTTAAGGGTAGTAATGCGGAATCCTCAGCGCACTACACCACTGCTGCCGCACCCCGTATACCAGAAATGGCAAGTGAGGGGATATAAAAAAAATCTTTTTCAAGGAAGATGTAATATGGGAATGGGGAATTAGGGAAGTAAGTAATAGATCAATATTCAATTAGAGCACTCATATGTCATCGGCACTCATGATGAGGGCAGTGTTAGGATTTTAGTTGTGTAGACTGTACAGAGGAGAGGTTCCCAATCTTTTTCGGTTTGCGGCTCCCTAAATAATCGTTTCCTACGGCGCCCTATTAAGGGGCTCGATGTATTAACATCAGATTTTTTAAATAAATATTTGACTTTCTTAAAAAATTGTAAAACTTTCCTTTTTAAAAGCGATTACCCATTTAACAGCGACACAATTAAAAGCAAATGCTTACTGTTTTCTTACTATTTAGTGACCAAAGCATGGGTGGGGAGGCGTGATACGCACTAGCCGTTTCAAAACATAAAGATCGTTAAGAAAACAATGAAGGACTTGAAAGTTTCTATATACTTGGAATTTTGTTAGCTTACAAGATTGTTAGCAAAAGAAATCTAGGATTGGAAATTCCAAGAAAATTGCCGAATTGCTTAATTGAATAGTTCGCGGTGCCCCGGGGAGCCGCAATGCACACTTTGGGAATCACTGGTGTATTGGATGCAATCGAGGATACTACCTTGAGGAACACCAGTGTACTGAGAATGTAGGATGAATATTTGATTTGCTTTGAATAATCTATCAGTGAGATGGGAACAGATACTCAAAATGTATGTAGAGGGAAGGAATTCACGGAGTTTGTAAACCAGTCCAGGGTACCAAACTCGACCAAAAGCCTGTTCTACATCGAGATAGATTTCCGCACTTTTAATTTCGTGATCTAATGAAGACGAAACGCTCACAGGATATCTCATAAGTCATACAAATATAAAAAAGATGGACTGGATAACATACAATTTGTCCGAAGCGTCATCCAAGATGCAGAATTGTAGATCTTCTAATCAATTTTTACTTAATAGTGGTTTTTGCTCAGAGTCAGATTAGAAACATTTAATTTTGTTTTGATCCCTTACTACTGTAGGGAAGCTTTTTGTTCATGTAAGACATAAAACAAGGATTTGCCTTATAAGCGATTTTTTTTTTTTTCCTTTGGCAAATACCATGAAAACTAGTATTGTCAAGAAAATAATCATTATAAACTACTTTATTGTGCTTTTAACAAGTTTCAAATTGAGCTCTTATAGAATTCTTTACGTTTTATATTTTCCTAAATACAGAGTTTCAAACATAATATTTTTTCCGAAACAAGAGAAATTTATGAAAGAATTTTATTTTAGGAAATAACATGGAAACAGCTCGTTTTATAATACATAAAGAATTCTATAAGGGCTCAATTTGAAACTTGTTAAAAGCAAAATAAAGTAGTTCATAATGAATATTTTATCAAGAATATTAGTTTTCATGGCATTTGCTAATGTAAATTCACTAAATGATTTTTCTCGTTTTTGGAAACTAAATAATAGTTTTGAAAAAATTATGTCTCGAGAATTGTTTTACATAAAGAACTCTAGTAGAGCTAAAATTGAAGCTCGTTAAATGAACTATTAAGCAGTGTATCATAATATTTCAGCCACTTGTAATATTTTTGGATTTACTGGCAATAAAAATAGTGGAAAATCTACCATATAGACTTCCTGGGCAAGATAAAATTTCTCATGGTGTTTTTCAAACATTTTTACATGAGAATCCATATACATAAATTAGTTTACACTAAATTCTAGGTACAGTCAAATTTTAAGCAATTTGCACTAGACTCATTTACTTTTAGGAATTGTTGTTCTTCAATTATTCGAATATTAATCTGTAATCCAGGTGAAGCTAAGTGACCTAATCCCATTCTAGAAAATAAAGAAATTGTTCTCCCTCTTTCAATCTGGGATAGAACCCTTACCTGCATAGTTTGTTTTGAAGCACAATCAACCAATGAACGAAGAATCTTCCAATGGGATAAACGAAGAAATAGGAGCAGAATGGGTGATAAGCTCAAATATTATTTCAAGTTGGGTATTTAGATATTAGGAATAAATAGTTTTAAAAAAAAAAAATTAAATAATTCACAAATGAAAGGTCGATTATCACGGCCGTTACATAAGGAAACCCTAAAAATACTAAGCCAATAACCTTAAAAGAGCAGTGTGAGATGTCCCCGCCAGCAACTAACGACCTCTTGGCTAGCAGAAACACAGCCAGCCCAGACCCTACTGAACCGAACCAGGCAAAAAAGGAGCTGCGGCGCAAGTTAATCAGGGCCTGCACTGTCGTTTCCTATCTGACCCTCATCGGGAGCCTGGCCTTCTTCCTCGCCCTCTACTATATTTTCATATGGAAACCCAGGTTTGCAAAAAAACATGATGGAAGTTTGATAATTATTAAACCATAATAACAAAAAAAAGTTCCATCTGTTCCCTATTGTCAATGCTTTATTTCTTAAAATATAAGCATTTCATTTTAATTTTTTATTCCGGATGTTTTAATTTTTATATAAACAAATTAACAAACATTTTTTTAAAATGGGTAGAAAATATAGTCCTTAAGTATTATTCTCTCTAATTCCAGTTGTGGGTTTTAACTTAACCCATCATTGTTACATTTAAATGGGGTTACAGCACTGGACTATGCACTCGCGAAATAATCAAACCCCCAACAGATCATTTTCTGAAGAGGTCGGAGCCTAAATTCGCATAAATACTATACTGTCAGATTATTAGCCACAACCAGTCTGGACGGAATAATACCTAAATAACGAAAATAATTTAAGTCAGAATTAGCGCATATTCGGGGCAAGGATATAAATGGGAATTTGTATCAAAATTGTTTTCATAGGAAAGCTACCATCCATTAATTTCAAATTACCATAAATGGTGGCTCTCTAACCAAAACAGTGAGATACTAATTCCCATTTATGCGCTTGCCCCCAATATGCCCTTAGACTTACCTAGCTGTTTTTACTTTCCATTCAGATTCTCCATAGTTGAACGGACATTCTTGACCTTAAACAATAAGATGAGAGATGTATGACCTATTTCATTAAAATCTAAACTTATTTGCACTTACAGAAAATATTTCTAGATAAAAATGCATACCTACTCCAATATTATTATTATGAGCTGATCTCGTAGATGAAATTAAACAGCATCAAGGAAGTAGTGTAGGTTTTTCTGTTTTTTTAAAACAGTTTACTTCTTAATTCTTAATAGATATTGTTAGTTTACAAAGAAGATTTAATTTATTTTATATCATTCATCTACTAGTAAGTAACTAATCAACTCAGATTCACCCCAAGACAATTAATGGGCTCTGTAAGTTAGACACACTATAAATCTTTAGCTTGCTCCTTAATTTAATATGATGACTATTATTCAATTTACCGAAAATCATAGCCTTCATGGTCTAAGCGCGCAATTGTTTTCTCATATCATAATGAAATCATACAATATGTCAATGAAAATTTTTGCTAAAGTTTTATCAAAACTAATTTTAGCCCTATTCTGACTGTAGATTGGCATGAAAATCACATTTTTCAAAGATTTTGGGGGAGGGGATAGATGCATTATATTTTCAACATAATTTCGAAGAATCGACATTTGATCATAAATTCATGAGGTGAGTTAAATTATTATGAATTATTTGTTCAAGTTCAGTTCCTCTTTGATCACTTATACTTGTTTTTTAATTGCAATTATATTTTAACAGGATTATACACATGATTTAGACACCATTGTCCTCGACCCCCACCGGGTTTTGGGAGAGGTTTCGTAGTACGTTAACTAGATTAGAAGTTTTAGTCCTTAAATTTAGGCAATTTTGTTTTCCATTTATTGACTGTTAGTGTCCAGACTCTTTCCAAATGAGTGAACTAGTGTGGGGAATTAAAAATGGGGATCTGGAGATCGTTAAAGATTTAGTCGAGAGTAAGGTTAGTCTCGTTTCTTATCAATCAATGTTATTATGAATTCCAACTCTTGCATCTTCATATTTTATAAAATTTGATGTTCTTGAAATATATTATTTTTAACCTTATAATTAATTTTAATGCATAAAAGCCAATTTCTATTAGCATTATTCCTGCAATGTTATTTTATTCTATAAATTGTTAATTAGGATTGGATTAAGATTTTTTTTATCATCATCAAATATCTTTTGGTAATCTTATTTATTGATGTTTTAGGAAATAGATATAAACAAAGAAATTGATGGAAGGCCTCCCCTTCACTATGCTGCTGATTTCGGACAACCCCATGTAATTGAATATTTAGTATCTAAAGGAGCTGACATAAATGTAAGATAAATTAATTAATTATTAATAACAATTACTTAATTATTAGGGAACATTCGATATGTTTAAGTGGGTTAGGCGCTGAACCTACTTTCTGTAACAGTGTAAACTAATTGTTTAATGTTTCAAATACCTAGTAACACTCATTACTTTTCAGTACCTTATTTTATATACTTACACCTCTTTTTTTTTTAAGGCAAAAGACAAACATGGTATTTCTGCTCTTCTTGCTGCTATTTGGGAAGGACATACTAGTTGTGTAAGGACTCTTTTGGACAAGGTATTTTCTTGATTCCTCATTGATAAAATTGCTAATTTCTCTTAAGTGGCTTTAGCAATATTTTATATTTCCTTGTATAGTATATTAGCTTCTACCTTGCTTTTAAATTGTCATGGCCATGATAACAGACACTTGCCTGATCTTGTTCCACAATCTAAATCAGCATTCACTGATGAAAGGTTGGGAATCATATTACTTATTGTTTACAGTTCATCATAATCAATAAAGATTGCTCTAACCAATTATTTTAATTCTTTAACTTCTCTTAAGTAAGACTTAGTATCTACCAACTTAAATTATCATTACTAATGTTGCTTAGTAATGAAAGAACTGGGGAACTAGGGACGACACTTGTTGCCAACTTCCCTGTTTCTAACTATTTAAATGCTTACCAATTCAGTCCTCACAAATTATCGTAATACTGTGCTATTATTATGGTATTGTGAGCTAATAATGTACTGATTGATTTGTTTTCAGATGTAGAATAACAAAAAAAATATACTCAATTAGATTAATTGAGTTTGAAATTCATAAAATCCAAAAATCACTTCCTACACAGTGAGCTAAAAAATTTCCTTTACGTAAAAACAAGTCACATTCGTTTAGCATCCTCAAAAACTATAATATATAACAACTATATTCATTTTCATAAAATGTAAAAAATATTTTTCCTGGCCCACTTTGCAACGATGGTTGGCTGAAACTTGTATAATGAGGGTAGTCTATTGAAATAATTCAGACCATCTAACATTGGAAAGTGGCCCAGGAAAAATATTTTTTGTATTTAATGAAAATTCATATTTAAGGGTTTTTGGGGACGCTAAAAACGAATCTGACTTACTTTTTCTTGAAGACAATTTGTTTTCGTTCACAATAGCCTTCTAGGATCTAAAATATTCTGTTTAATTTTGAATAAAACAAATGCTTTTAGTCTTTGCGTATTATTGGGTATTTTCAAACATACAGATGTGTGCAAAAAGGTAATATGACTGTGAAAACTTTCACTCTGTAGTTGCACTGTTGTTCATATGGTTGTTCATTGTCTAAAAATTTGAACTTGTGTTAATGAGACCAATATTTATTTTTTAGTCAGATCTATAGCTTGGAATGGTTTCTAAGTAGTTGATTTGTCATTATTAGAAATATTTAATGTTTGAGTTCTCTTAATGACTATTTATTCTCCTTCAGGCTCACTGTACTTTGTCAATATACAAAAATTTTAACGAATAATTTATTATGAAGATGTTTTGAAACAATTTCAATTTAACAATAGATTTTATGTTCGTTTTTGATTAAATTGTATTATTTTTATGAATTAAACTACCTTATCTTTAAAATAATCATTATCTGAAACATTCCCATGTATTTTCTGTAGGAGTAGGGCTTCAGGCTGCCATGGGTAGAATTATTTTCATAATTAGTAGTGAAAGGATTAACACCAACTCAATTCACTTAAAACCCTCCAACTTAATTTGAAGGGGCTGTAGAGGTGAAAAATATTTGGGCATGACTAAATTTTTTAAAAAATTATTTCCGCTTTTCTAACATTTCTGCCAAGGAAACAAATTTGCATCCCAATTTTCAAATTTTTTGATCCAAAGGGGTAGGACTAGAGGTGGCTCAATGAAGCGGTAAGAGAAGGATAAATAAATGTACGTATATATCTGATATCTCCCAAACCCCCAAAACTGTGTTCTAGGGCTTAGGAAGCAGATATCAAGTGCCTTCTCATCCCTTCCAATGACCTTTGATACAGTATGAAAGTCTTTTATTTTTGGGAAAAATTGTTAATCTTGTAATATAAGATGTATTAAGGTATGTTTTAAACCAAACTTTTACCAGAAATATTAGACATTGTTATTTAAAAAATACTATTAACAAAGCTATTTGAAAAAAAAAAAAAATTGAAACCATTTTCATGTCTATAGTGACATGTTCATCAAATGTTTGTAATCAAAATAAATTTTAATATTTTTGTTAGAAATAGCAATTTTAAATATTGGACCAGGTCAAATATTGGACACATCAATATCACATGTTATAAAACCCTTCATCCTTTAGAAAGAATGAAGATAGAAATGAAGCACTCAGTGGTAAAACATGGTATTAAACATTTATTGTTAATTAAAGTTTTTAGCATCACCTAATTATTTAGGTCTAATTTCATAAATTGAAATTTTTTTTTAGGTTTTCATACTATTAGTTCACTCTTATTATTACAAAGTTTGTGTAGCCAACATGTGTGAAGTTGTCATAACATCTTTTGGGAAAACTTTTCAGCTTTAGCTTTTTATTACGATGGAGAAAAATATCTTGTCAAATAGTCCATCTTCTAGTGCTGATAGGACATTGTTATTTTCTACAAGGTCTCTTGTGGAGTTATAAATGATTTAAAATGTAGTAAACATAAGAATAAATTTTGAAAATACAAGATTAATTCCTGCAGATAAATGTGAAGATCATGCACATGTGAAGTAGTGGTTACGGTCTTGAAAACTGAAATTTGTACCAACCTATTAATGAAAATATATCCTTAATGAATGATTAAGGTTGTGAGGAATTACATGACCAACTTTTTACCTGAACCATTTTGGTATGCTTGATCTCTATCCAAGCCATAGAATTATATATTTTTTTGCTACTTTATTTAGAAGTTCTTAACCATCTTTAATAATTTTAGGGAGCGGAGAAGATCGGTTCTGCTCCAGATGGAACAAATTACCTTGACTGTGCTGATAAAGCTGAAATCAAACAGCTCCTTCAATAGGTTTCCTCATTTATGTTTTTTTAAATACTTATTTATTATTTATTAAAAAATAACATTTGAAAAAATTATTTGTTTATTAATAATGTGAGAGATATTTGAATTTTATTTTTTTAATATATTCACTTCTAAATCTATTTTCTCTTCTTTTTATATATCCTTTAGTGATGGTGTTTTATTTTTTGTAAGCTTCTTTATTTTTTATCTTGCTTAAAATCCAAAGATATAACTAATTAAGTTATAGAATTAAATAGAACTAAGCAAAAACTCTTGATGTCACTGAATCAAATATTTACTTAATAAAATTGTGGTAGTAATCAGTTTATGAATTATCATGAAGGTTGTGTTGATTGTATATTTTTTATAAACCTATGTATATTTGTTTGCTTTTTTTCTTACAGTTATTGTCATCTGTAGAATTTCATGTATGTGATTATGTGTATTTAATTAAACTTGGTTTTCTTCCAAATATTATTATATTGTTTTAAGGTTTATTAACTTTTTTACTGTTAAAATAAGTATTTATTTTATGTGTCATAAAATTCAGATTAAAAAAAAAATGATCTTGTAATACAATTCAGTTAAACATTTTATTATTAAAAAAAATTAATTCTGAAATCATAGAAATTAAAAACTGCTCATGCTTGAAAATTGAAATAGTTATGTTCTAGAAAGTAGAAATATCGCTGTTTAAAAACTAAAATAGTATTTGTTAAGGTGGAAAGGTTGTTAGTCAGTATTATATTTTTTTAAATGTTTATTAATTATTAGCAAAGCCATAAAAGTTTCAAATTAAAAATTTCAGTGGGCATTAGAAATATATATATTTTTTCTAATTTAGAAAGTCTGCCAAAATAGTTCATAATGGGATTTCAAAGAAACAATGATAAGTAGTCACTAATAATATAAGTGTGGTATATTCATGTTTACAATGCGTTTTCAGTATTTAGTTTTAGTTATGGACTGATCAAATTCCATTCCACCATTATAATTACTTTTGCTTTTGCTTTATTTATTTTATTCTAATCGATTGAATTGGATATTTGATTGTTATTGTAACTCGTTTTGCTGCTTTGAATACATGTTTCTTTTACTTTTAAAACACAAATTATCATAGTTTACTGTGTTATTAGTTTATGAAATAGGCTAATACTACTCTATTTTCCTGAAGCCTGATTAAAGAAATTAATTCTTGAATGGCTACTTAAATATTTTCTTTGAAATTCTACATCTTTGGATTACTTCTATTTAACGTTCCTATCAAATAATGTCTTCTCCAGACTGCTTTTCTTTCATGCAATTAATCTTAAGTAAAATTTTGTTTTCTGCATTCCTGGCTTAGTTAAGAAAGATAAGACAGATCTTATCAGTGTTTGGCCAAATAACTTTATGGAAGATTTTTACTTAAGATAACTATTACGTATTGTAAATAAACATGCTTAACTGTTTTAAATATCCTTTTTTGACAATATTTTTTATATGATTGAGAAAATAATAAGTAGGGCAAACCTTCTCCTTTGTCATAATCCTACTTTGTAATAATACATCATATAATTATGAAACATAGTTTATATGGAAATATTTATCATAAAGCATCATATTTATATTGTAAATGTAATATTTAAAAATTAAATAAGTATTATTTTTACTTAAATATTTATTTGTTCTTTTCTATAAAACCATCCTTTAGAGTGTTTAGCTTGAAATTGTCGCTATTAAATCTTAGTTTTAGTTTATTATTTAGTGAAGGACCCACAGTCCTTTTTTTTTTTAATTTATGTTGTACTTAAATGTATACCTAATTAGATTATGGAGGGGCTAGCCCTGTGATTAAGATTCAAACTCCAGGTTTTGAGTTTACAGACTATTATTTATTTTGTAGTACCCTTAGACCAACCCTGGGTTCAGGAGAACCTCCTGAGGAACATCCAGGAGTTTAACCTTAACGTGGGTAACCTTTATTGGGTGGCTGAACATGATCTGCACCTAATCACCTTGTACAACCATTGCTTTGGAAACTACTGAACCCAAGATCCTTTGAGGGTTGTATTGGTTAAAGTTTTTTTTTTTGTTTTTTATTAAACTTTTTGAGGCTTCCTTGTGCCTAGATCATTAAATCTAAGAGAATCCAGGCTTTAGCGCCACGTTTTTCCTTTGAATCACCCTTAGTATATTCCTGTAAATACAATAAAAGCCAACATTTCTTAACCATTTAAATGAAGCTTCGAACATTCTGTATTGCTGCAAATCTTAATAAACCCTTTTTATAGCAATAACACTTAAAAAAAAAAAACAGTTTTCAAAGCTATGAAAAATAAAAGAAGAAGATGGTGTGGTAATGCATTATACGACTTTTATTTGCTACCCTACTTCGAGTTGACTGTCATCATAAGAACATTGAAAACACAAAACATTTATTTTCTCCTTTTGTTAATTACCAAATTGTTTCATATTTTAAAACCATCCATTTTTTATTATTACTAATTATAAAATAGGGTTGATCTGATTATTTTAAATAAACAAAATTGAAGGTACTTCAAAGGAAGATTTGTAGAACATTTGACTTTTTTTTTTTCGGCCAAGACTCCCATTGGAGTCCTATATTGCCTAACCATGGTTGGGGGTCAAAGCTCTTCATTTTGTGGGACCGCCACTCAATGAAAAAAGTCAACGTCCCAGGCCGGATTCGAACCGGCACCACCAATAGACATCAAATTGGTAAGACTGTGTCTTAACCACTGAGCTATGGGCGGCCCATTTGACATTTAAACCCTTTCAAAATGTTTCAGTGGAGATGAGACATGCTGATATCAAGTATCATTTGAAATAACAAGTTTAATTAAACTTGTTAGATGGATTTTACTTTTTGAAATGGAGCATCCATAGCACTTTTCTTACAAGGACCTTGTTTCATACATATACATAACCACAGACCTTAAATTGTTTTCAAGACGAACATTTTCATTCTTTTAGAGAGAGTGATCCTGGCCTCTATTTAGTTCTCAACTTTCTTATCATCTGTAACCAAGTTTCCCAGGTACTGAACTGGCTTACAAAACTGAAACTGTAATCTCTGAATGATATTTTACTATTCATCTCCTTTTTCCTTCCTGAACTTTTCATGTACTCAGTCTTATTTTTATTAACTCCTGGGTTAGCTGCTGCATCTTGAATTCCTGGAATATTCCCTCTTATGCTGTTCTAGTGGCAATGACTGTATCATCTGAATCTTAAAGAGTTTAACTATCCTCTTCTCACAGAATCCCAAACCCAAACCAGAACTGAGGAAGAAAAGTCGCAAATATTTGGACAACACCATTCTAGAACCTTTATCCTGATATCCTTAAGCAATTCATCTTAAATGTATTGAAGCAGAACTAAATATTCCAATCCAAATGACCCTTCCACCTAAATCATTTCATCTATCAGAAATATCCAGTATCATTCAGAGATTACCTAACCACAAAGCTCCTGTATAGGATGTAATAACATCCCACATCCTAAAACTTCTTCCTAGAAAAGCCATCCTATTCCTCACCTACATATATAACGCTGTTCTCCGTTCCAGATATTTCCCTGCCCCTTGGAAATTATCTATAGTCTAAATGATACCCAAACCCCATAAGCCAGCAGGACACCCATCCTGTCTCTCTATTACCTAACATGGGCAAAATCCTCGAAAAACTCATTTTGAAACTCCTATACTGCATCCTAGATTCCAATCATAATACCAGATCACCAATTTGGATTCTGAACATCTCATTCCACTATCCAGCAATGTCATCATGTGGTGGACATTGTCTCGTCTTCTTTGAAGCGTGGAATACACTGGGCGGGAGTCTTTTTTGATGTAGAACAGGCTTTCGATTGAGTCTGGCACCCGGGACTACTTTACAAACTCTGTAAATTCCTACCTCCTCCATACTTTCTCACTATCCGTTCCTTTCCCACTGACAGATTATTCAAAGTAAACCATAATGGTTCCTATTCATCCCTCTTCTTTCAGTCTGCTGGTGTTACTCAGGATAGTATCCTCGGTCCCATCCTCTACACAATCTATACAGCTAACATCCCAACCAATCCTAACACTATCCTCACCATGTATGCCAATGACACATGTGTGCTCGCTGTTAATAATAACCCTTTAATTGCATTTCTAACTCTCCAATCCCATATCAAAGACCTCAAAGAATGGTGTCATAATTGGAGGATTAAAATAAATCCCATCAAATCACCTTTACCCTAGGTCGTTAACCTCCTGACTGCCCTACAGTATACTTCGATAATGGTGTCTTTACCTCTGTAGAACAGATCCACTACATCTGGACAAACGAATTACCTGGAATCCTTACACAAGACAGGAAACTGCACGTCGATTTCGACTATTACAAAACTTACTAGACAAACGGTCCAAACTTCCAATTCATTGCAAAAGACTGATTTGTATGACAATTATAAGGTCTATCTAGACATATGGAGTTGAGCTTTGGGGCTACACGAAACCTTCGCATTCCTCTTGTATCCAATCCAAAATACTTATTGCTTCCTACCTTATCACAAATAAAATCATCCACAAAGACCTTAATGTTCTAACCTTGCTTCTTTTACTCCTGAAAATCCTCCGAGACGCCTGAAAAGAATATGGCCTCGAGACCTTCTAGTATAAAAATATGATTTGAGTGCTATAACTGGGTAATTTCTCTGTATACCAGTAATTACTCCATTTTTATATTACATCAAATTTACTTAATGTGTTTTTTTCTAAATACAGTTATAAATTGCAATAAATAAATAGAAAAAAAAATTCACTGCCATGATACTCTTCCTTAACATTTATTGAGTGACAGTTAATATAGAACATCGGTTTTATAACCTATCAAAGTTATTCGATGATTTAATGCTATGAAATAACACTCCGTGAGCAAAATATGACTTATGATGCAGATCTCGGGAAATCTGGGTAAGATTGGTGACCAGTAGCGGTAGCTCTGGTTTCCAGCGTTATCCTAAAACCTTAAAGACCTGGACCGTTTCAACGCCAAATGTAATCCATACTATTTTTACCAAGTTAGTAGTGGGAGATGGGAAGTTGGATACGTTGCGAAACCTCACCACAGAGCTCTACCTGAAAGACCTTAAGACATGTAGCGTTTCAACGCCAAATGTAATCCATACTATTTTTACCAGGTTAGTAGTGGAAGATGGGAAGTTGGATAGATTGCGAAACCTCAACACAGAGCACTACCTGAAGTTGACATGATTAGGCTCAAAACTGAGTTGAATTAACGTAGACCCATTTCTAAAATATTTCGCGGAACCCTGGTTGGTAACCACGGCTGTAGAAGAAAGAAGGATCGGTGGGAAGAGCGATAGGGTAGGGATCGTTATTATCTATGTGATGTCTATCCTTTTTATTTTAATTTATACTTTTGTGCATTTTTTTCAAGTAATAAATCCGACTCCAGCGGCCCACTTGATATGAAATAAACTGGAATTAGGTATGCAGGGTTTCTGTGAAGGAATGTCCCTCAAAATACTGTTTCAACATCTCTCCTTTAAATAAAATAATATAAATTAAGCTAAAACACTAGTAAGTCTAGGAAACTGTTACTTTTCTTCCCAGAATGTTGGGGTTGAGTACCGAAAGTATTGTAAAGTTACGATCAGAGGAAATTCTCTTTCGTTTAGAATAGAGACCCGCTTTCCTCTGAAAATATGTTTTCCCCTCCAACCTGATTATTTCTGGCATTAGGTGTGATTACGAACTTACTTTAGTCAAAGTGGGAAGGGAGAAATACATTTTGTCTGTCCACCACGAAATATATTTCAATACGCCCAGACCGGCTGTATTTCTAATTTCTAAAGCATCGAATTGTTGCTCTCCATCTGTTTTGACGTTCCTGTCTTATCCTTTCCCAAAACATTCTTGTACACAAAATATTCCTAGAAACACATCTCATGTTTCCCTACTTCGATAATTTCATGTAGTATGGAGGGTTCGATGGGTTATAAATCAAAACGTTTGATGAATTGTTTTGAAAAATTGTCATCGTGTCATCAAAAGATTCGTGTTATTTGTGTCAGTTACATTTGATAAAAAATAAATATGTAGAGCTGTTTGGCGGAAGTAGGAAATAGACAAAATTCCATGAATCCGAGATTTCGTGGGACCTGCTGATAGTTGTCTATAAACTTATAAATAATATAGCAACCTTTTATCATATTCTGACTGTTGCTCAATTTTTAAATATTAGGTTGTTTATAATGTTTTCTGAATAATAAATCTTAATCCATACTTTAATATTATTGACAAAAATAAAATACACCAAATATCGCACGAGTGTGTCAAACCGACATTTCGAACGTCTTCCCTCTTTCACCCTTTCCCATCTGCTCAGCTGATGGTGGGCATGGTTGCCATCTTGAAAACAAAAGAACTTTACGTTTTTTCAACCTAATATTCCAATGATTTTATGGGAAAGAGGGTAGAGGTAATATGCGTTGTGGAGGTAACTGTTTTACCATTCATTTTTATTACTTCATGACGTAGATATACCTAAAAGTTTGTTGTAAAGGCACCTTCAATTCTCACGTCCAAGGGTGCACATACAGACATGAAAACCGCATTGATGTGACCATACCTATTATTTGTATTATAATACCTCCCATTATTTAGTAATAGTTCTTCAAACTCCTGAAGAACTCTTATTACTTTGGGGAAGTTAGTTTCTATCGAGGATCGATGCCGAAAACAGCGGCAAAAGTCATTCTCTGATGTTAAGTGACCTTGTGTTGGTTATGGCTTCTTTACCAAGTGTTAAATGTAAGTAAAACTATAATTTTTCAATTCCGTATTAATAAAATGTTTTTGCCATACTTTCTGAATGAAAAATCTTGCAGCCTACAAGTAACAAATCACAAGTAACAAGTCATTTTTAATTATTTATATATTTACAACTGTTTGTTAGGGAATGTGGGTGTTTGCTGCAGTGAGAAGCTACGTATACCTGTGTTAAAACCTAATGCTACAACTAAACAATTTAAATTTTATCTCTAGTTATGCACAAGATTGCTCTTTTGCCCTTCCATTGTCCGCGTCCCTGGTACAGATTCTTCTATTCTACCCAAGAAGAACTGTTTTGGAATCACAACTTCCTTTCGCCCGAACACAGAGTACGGGTAATTCCTTTTGCTCATTACCTGAGCAAGATCGCTCTCCATCAAGACGTGGAACCAATACTTTCTCAGAAACTTGGCCTTTAGTGTCTGATAGATGGTCTCCGGTATTCCACAACTGGGCCAAAGGGAATCTTATCAATGTTCATTGTGCTTAGCGTGGGAGCCAGAGGAAGCTGTGATATCTACCCAGTAGTCTGGGAGCACCCATGTAGTTTCCAGCAGCGAACCGATGGTAAGTCATGTGTTGAATTTTAAATCGTCAGATGGACTTACGATTTGTTATAAAGTCGTAATATTCATTAGCTGCATTAGGGATAGAACTCATGTTTAAAAATAAGTTATTTACCACTATTTTGTATAAAAATGAACTGGCTTTTTAAAAAAAAAAAAAATAAACAGGACTTTTTTTCATTACCCTTCGTCTCCCCCCCCCGTCCTCATGTGAGTTACATACTCGCGAGCCTTTTTACCTTCAAGCCCCCATTGTTTCCTAAACTACAGTATTAGAGAAGGACTGTAAGAAATTATACCATCCCTTCTTTATGCTACTTATTAACGAATAATAATGATCATCGAGTAAAAGTTACCGAAGTGATTATGACAGCATTGACTTATCGTTTTCGGCTTAGTTTTCCCGCGTTATAATGTTTGAAAGAGATAAGTTATTGTTTTTGACATCTCATGGGTTGGTCTTAAGGTGTTTAATTTTGTGCCACTTTGGTTCTTTTTGGTTTATGTTATTGTTTTAAATGATAAATAAAATGGATGAAATCCCCGAAAATGTTATGCATGAGAGAAAAAATGTTGAGGTGTTTTATATACCCGATACTTTAATTGATAATATAATTAGTAATGTTGGAGATAAGGCTGATGGACCTAGTGAGTAGCTTTATTACCTGTTTTAAAACTTTTAAAATTAGTTTAAGATTTATTGAATAATACCAAAAATTGATTTTTATGTGAATTAATATTTTAGCTAAAGGGGTACTCCTTACAATTTACCTTTTATATTTTCAATGATTTTAAAAAGTTTTATTATGTTTACCCTTGGTGGGTAAATTCATTTTTTGTTGAAATAAAGTTATAATATGCAATCTTGAGTTATTCAACAATTGTTATGTTGTGGATTAACCTTAATGAAAACAATTTTCATTTATGCCCAGTAACTATCATTAATTGTTCATTATTTTCATTAATTATCAGTTAGAGGAAGGAGATCCAAAAGGCTTAATGGAACATTGGAGAAAGAATATACAAGAAATTCGCCATCATCTGTTAAATTTACTCGATCTGGTCGTAAGATAACCAGCAGATTTCGACAGCTATCCTTGAATGACGATAATTGCAATAATAGTGATTGCAAAGGTGATTTGAATGAATCCCTTGGTGAAGTTGAATTATCTAAGCCTGATGGTAAATATCTAAAAGAATTAATTATACAATTTGTTAATGATAACCTTTAATCTGGAACTTGCTATATTTTTTAAGCAAATACTTAATTTTTTAGTGATGTTATTGGATGATTGTTATATTAGGTTTATACTTCACACTTAATCATTTGATTTCACCTCTTACCTTCATAATACTGCGGGGGTCTCTAGTGACCCCTCAAGCTCTTTTCTAATGAATACTTATGAAAGTAATCCCCATATTTCAAGTCACTCATTATTTTTTTCACAGATCTATCTTGAACTACAGGAGTAAGTTTCCATTACATTTACAGGGACACTGCATTACATAGTTCCTTTTTTCCAACCAAAAACTCTATTGGGTCCCTCCAGATATATGTGAACAAACATTTTTTAAAAGTACTTACTTAATGTGTGAATCATACTTACCAGAGGGTACTTGTAGAAACGGAAAAATGCAACTTGAGAGACAGGGGAAAAAACAGGAGTGGGTTCTTATGGACGTCTCTTTAGCAAGACGGAATGTTGATACTAGGATTAATAAAAAAAGAAAGAAATGCAAAAGTTCTATTGTTATCCTAAAAGGACCCCACAGTATTATGTGTATGTTTCAGGTCGTGGTATGATGAAGGTTAATTATTAGTAACAATAGTAAAATATATGAAATCCAAATCTGTCAAGTATTGGATGAATGTGTGATTGATGTTAGGCAGTTGTAGAGCATACTGTAAAATCTACAAGTTCACATCAAAGGGAGCAGTAGACACACTTGACAAAATGTTCAGCGAATATAATTGCAAGAGACAAACCAGCAGATGCCCAATCCAGTTTATGAACTGGATCTATATTGCTGTAGTAAAGGCATTTGTTCTGTGGAAAAATATTCTCTCTTAGTAAAAAAAAAGGTTCTTACAAAAATAGCATATGTTTCTGCTCACTATAAGTAAAATATTAGTTAAACCACCTCTAACTAGAAGATTAAGCGGCCCATCAATCTTATTTTGAATCATTCAGTCTAAAAACAGTTTAGAAAAGATGAAAAATGTCTTGGAAACCAATACATAATAATTGAAGAAATAAGAATTGTGCCGACGAGGAGATTGAAACAGGAGACTCAGAACCAAGTGTGACTATATATATATATATAAAACAAGAATTAAATAATTATTTATGTTTTTTCTTCCTAAATATTTTTAAAATCCATTGCTTATATCCATTTTGTCATTTATTCTATTAAACAAGAAGTTTGATGCTAGGATTAATAAAACAAGAAAGAAATGCAAAAGTTCTATTGTTGTCCTAAAAGGACCCAAAGTATTGTATTTTGTGTTTGTTTCAGGTTGTGTTATTATGGAGGTCAATTCTTACACCTTCATAAGCCTTGAAACTAAAGGCTTTTACAAATACCACCAACAATCACTGCCTACATATTGGCCTCTCTCCAACCCAGTTAGCACTCAAATTGTATTAGTTCCCAAGTTACACCCACATAGAATGTGCTTTCGTAAAATGTGAAAATAGTCAACCATCGTTTGTTGTAACTTTGCACTAGAAAGTGATTTTATCATATTTACCTGATGTACGCTTCACAATTCTGTATTTTATAACCAGACTTCTCCAGTTCTAGTGATTCATCTTTCTTTGGGTTAAATGGTCTAAATAATACTTTATTATTGAAAACCTTTTACCACTTTTAATAATTGTATATTTATTTTATTCATACCATCTCTATGCTTTTAATAAAGATTACATAGGTAAGATTTGTGAAGAAAAAATAATTATTCTTACAACTTAATCCATTTAACATATGCAATGATTTTCAGTGGTTCCAGGAAAGTTGTTTGAACCTAATGATATTGATGGAAAAGATATATTTTCATTCAGAACTCCAAAGCGTCAGAACAGATTGACCAATAAAACTGGTGGAGACGTTCTGCCCAAGACTAATGAAACTCCTAAGGGTAAAATATCTAAGACAATATGGAGTCCTAATTCATCTGAAGCCATGAAAACTGATTGCTCAAAAACGCCCTACAGTTTGAGAAATCAACTTAGGAAAAGTAAGTTTAGTAACCTAACCATTTTCTAATTTTTAGATATTATTCCTATTAATAATATTTATTTGTTGAAATTTAATATTTTACTGTTTCTGTCTCAGTAACACCTTTGTGATTAGGTGTCTTTTGAATTACTTTATATTTTTATAATCCTTAAATAATGATTATTCCTATTACAAATAAATGGCATATTAAAATATTTTAATCTTAATTGACTATGTGATAATTAATCTTAAAGGTGCCCTATAAAATCCATTTATTGTGTTTTAGCGTATTAGTTTCATTTATGATATTTTCTAACCATTTTTAGGACTTGTTGATGAAGCAGCAAAACAGGAATTGGATAGGTTACTAGAGGATAGTGGTAGTGACTTTGTTCCATCTAGTAGCTCCGATAGTGAATCGGAATTCGATTCAGATTCTTCAGACACTTTTAAACAGCAGGAAGAAGACACTAAATACCCAACACCACCTAAGAAATCTAGGCAGCAAATAAAAGATTATGTTAGTAGTTATAAGTAATTTATTATTAATAATGTGTTTTATTATAATAAAGCTTTAAATTATTGTGGTTAATTCCAGGTGTTGGCTGTCATGCCAAGTTTTGTTCTCAAAATGTTTTTATTTTATTTTTCATGAGGTCCCAATGTATTACATCAGCCTAGTAATAGCAAAGGACATCTGCCCATAAACACCTCAGTCCATAGTATAAATGGACTCAAACTCATGGGGTTTGATCTAATAGGGTAGAATCATATTTTTGGTGTCTCCTGTAAAAATGGCCTGTAAGAGCTCTTAAAGATTGGTTGGTTTTGAATCTTATCGTTTCATATATACCTCTAGATATTTGATTTATACTTTATCTCTGTGGCTTAAAAATATTCATATAGAATTGGTGAAGTTTTGGTGTGATGAATTCCAAAAAATGTTATGTAAGATAATCAAATTTTTATTTTAGTTAAATTGAGCATAATAGTATTAAAATTACAAGTACATGTAGTTAAAAACTTTTTAAGGTTTCTAGAAATCACAAACTTTTAAAATAGGACTTAACTGCCAATTCAAAAAAATCCTGAAATTAAAAACTTAGTAATTAATCTATGCCAATAAATAAAGCTTAAGAGTTGAGTTTGCTGGTTTGATAAAATACCAGTCTGACTTGACGTTTAATGGGAAATATTTTAGCTTTGATAACATCACACTCTCTGACTCAGAGGAATATACCCATACTAATATAATAAAAAGCATGTCTATAATTGTAAAGATAACTTAGTAATCATGGAAGCTTATGCACTATTCAAACTATAGTGTGTAATTGAGGCAGCAGCTTAAAAACTTGTTCCTAGAAATCAACTGGTAAAGTTTTGTAAATAATACATCAACGTTTGAAATTAGCCCCCATTTATTGTTGCTATCAACTTTTAAAATTATAATACAGAAACTTTAGAAAGCACAGAAATGGATTTCGAGGATTCTGAAAATTCAATCTATTGCCTCAATTAAGCTATTGTTTTCTTAAATCTGTTCTCGATTTTTTTTTTTTTTTTTTTAAATAAAGTATAATAAATGTATGTTATGTTTTGTATTTTTCCATTGTGTTTAAAACAGTGATTAAACAGAAGAAGGCACTTTCTGTCGAATTATTTTTGTCTTGTAAATTGTGGAAGCTGTTCAGTTAATCAGATGCACTTGCTCATGTATTCATAGTGTGTATGAAACTGGCTTATGTAAGCCATATTTAACATAGGTGAAACTGTGGGGCACAGTTAGAAAGAGACTTATTTTAACTATACATTTTTAACTTACCTCCTCCTCATTCCTAGTTACCGCAGGTGCATTCTTTTATCGGTTCTGAATTTGTCTGAAACAAAATGTGGTTTTCAGCAGGTTTCTTTATGGTCATATTTCAAGTTATTTTGTCCTTTTTACTATATAAGATATTAAGGAATTGTAATAAATGTGATTCATTTTACTTCCTCATTTCCTGGTATTTATTCCTTTTGTAAAACTTATTTACATAATTTCTTTGTACAATTTGAAGTTTTCTATTGAATTTTTCTTTATTTACAGGTATTTACTTCTGAAGACTATTTCGACCGTCAATATTCAAAAATTATGACATCTAGCCACACTCTCAAACAATTAAAAACTCCTAGGTTAGCACATAGCCAGCTGACAGCCTTGCTGAAAACAGTACCAACTACTCATGAAAAATCTCTAGGTTTTCTGAATGGAGGAATAAAAAATTCTTTCAGACATTGGTTGTTTTGTTTTAGGTCAGTACTATTTTTTTTTTGTTGATTCATTTTCTAATCAATATTGAAACATTTCTCTCTCTCAAAAAAATTTTTTTTTTTAATTAAAGACTATAACTTTCTTTATTTCTTATAATTAAATATACGAAATTTCTTATAACTGTAATTATAAATAATTACTTCATTTATTGGATATATTACAAGCATGAAGGTGCATTGAAGTGAAGAAAGACGTGAACTAACAGTAGATATAAGTTGAATTTGATATTTGAATCACAAGGTGACAAAAATTTACTATCATAGTATCACAATAATAAAAGCTCTTGGACATTTTTATGAGAAATTATAATTCGATAAAATATTATTCTTGAATTATACCCTTATATATATATAAATTTGAGATACTCTACAGAACAATATTTTTTTTAATTATAAAGGTAAAATTATTTTACCAGTTTTATTAATAAAACAAAATGTTCGACGTCTCGGCTAAAACTCCAAATTTTGTTTCAGAAGATGGTGTTTTAGCCAAAGCATTGAACATTTTGTTTTATTAATTATAATGGTCAAAAATGTTTACAAATTTACTCACTACATAAATAAATTTCACTAATACATTTTCTGTTGTTGTGAGTTATAAACTACCCTATTATTATGACTGCTTTAATTGGATCATAAATGTTGACTTTACTTGCTTGAAAGATAAACAAAACCCTAACGAATCCATTTCATTGGGGATTGGGGCGAATCACTTTATGGCCTTAGGTTATGACCGACCAACTATTTTATGCAGTAAAACTCCCCAGAATATGTTATATATAAAACGCGATAAAAAACATACTAATTATGCAGTGAAAAATTATAAAATATACAGCTGAAAATTTTCAAATATACAATAAGACAGTATAAATATAGTAATGTGCTCTGAAAAAGACTCTGAATAAGCAGTAAATAGGATAAGGGATCAAAATTTAAACAGAAATTATTTTTAATCTTTAATTAAAACAGTTAAGAATATATCAAAATAATGAAAACTTTAGTAAAAAAAAACAGCAATAATGGGATTTAAAAAGGATAATAATTTATAGTAATAAAACAATAAATAAGTCAAACACAAATTAATATAACAATAATTAAAACAAATAATTACAAAGTAGAAACAGAAAATACATGAATTTATATGTAATATATAAGAAACACTACGTGAGACAATATTTAACATATAAAAGTGATATGAAGTGGATAATACACAAAATGACTGTTTTTAAAAATTAACTGAGAAGATGGAGAAAATAAATAAAATACAAATGAATTGGTCAACAATTTGTCCCGGATTAAAATTTATTATAAGATGGATTTCTAAATTTGATTCTGTAAATCCAAATTTTTCGTCATTTAAAATATTTCTTAATTAGAGAATGATATTAGTATATCTACAGATGTGATAGGTGCAAATTTGTATGCACTTAAAATTACAGGGTTTTGTTCTATGTCGCTGAGAACAATCGCGTCATTCTCATTTAAATTTTTGTCCTGCTTGGTCCGGTACCCAAAATATACTTTCTTTAAATTGCTGCTGTTAAATCAAATGCTGGTAATTTGTGTTCAAGATATGGTGTATAGTGCGTTTAACCTAGCATTGAACTGGTCTTAATTCCCTAACTTTTTTTTTTAGTGAAGGTTACAATGTATTGCTTTATGGACTTGGTTCTAAAAGAAAAATCCTGAATGCATTCCTTTCTAAATATCTGAAAAACAGTCAGGTTATTCATATCAATGGTTACTTTCCTGACACTTCTATAAAACAGGTAATTATCCTAGTTAAAATGAATATGTATGTATATATAATTAACATTATTTTTATACTTTTAATAATTATTTTAGATTTTAGATGGTATTGCTTCTGAGATGCTGAATATTCAAAATGTTCCTACTCAACTTCATGAGATAGTAGAGGTGATCAGTGATAAGTTGAAAAGTAAACAAACAAAGAGAATCTTCATTGTAATCTCAAATCTAGATGGCAAGCCTTTTCAAAATGACAAGGCTCAAGGAGGTTTTGCTGAGCTAGCTAGGCTTGAAAAAATTCATATGATTGCTACAATTGACCACATAAACAGTGCCTTGTGTAAGTTATGCTTATCTTAATTGTTTTTAGTTAAAGTATATAGCTGTCTGAGATCCTTCATAGTAAAAAAATAAACAAACTTAAAGGTTCGATACTGATACCACTAGTCGCTGACTTCACACATCTACTCTATGAGACCCATCCAGACCCAAATCTACCAGATCAGTCTTGAGGCAATGCTCCCACCGTCACTTTGGTCTACCCTCGGGATATTTACCCGTCGTTTCATTGCTTATTAGTGTTCTAGACACCTGTTTGTTACTCAGCCCTACAACCTTATATTCCCATCTTATTCGCTGCAATGCTATAACCTGAATAATATTTCTAGGGTACAGTTCCCTCGATTGGAGTTGTGCCCCTTCAATCCCTTTCAAATTCTAAGGTTAACTCTTTTTTTTTCCAATCCGAATATTTTATGTAATAATTTATTTTCAAATACCCTAAGATGCTCTTCTCTTAGTGCAAGAGGCCACATTTCGCTTCTGTAAAAACAGGAGGAAAGATAAATTAAATTCTAACTTTTAAATTTTTTGAATAGAAGGTGCAAGCTAAGCAATTTTGACATTGAAAAATAACAAGCATTCCTTCCTTCAACCTCTCCAGAGGCTTTCTTGTCCTCAAATAACACTAAATAAACTGGGCTGCCTGTTGCTGAGATTTTCATACTGTGGAGGAATCAAACCAACTGCCCAGCTGCATTTATAATGTTATCATAAATGTATGGTTTAACCAAGAAAGAATGGACCTTTGATATAGGGAAATGTTTTGGAAGTAACCAAAACATTAAGGTAAATTGAATTAAAAGCATTCATCATTTAGAATTCAAAGCTTGAGACAAAATAAGAAACAAAACTTATAGATTTGACAGCTTTGCGAATTATACCAAGGAAACTGAATGAAAAAACTTGTGAAGGAGAAAAAATAAAATAAAAAATCACAATTTGTTTATGTACAATTCAGAAAATCTAAGACATTTCATGGGAAAGTTAAAGAAATTGGGTAGCAGGCCAATGCAGTACTTATTGTACATATGTATACATTATCATTGTGAAGAAATCGTATTGAGTTCCACTCCTTTCCACTTTTATTTCTGTATTGTTATGCTGTTATAGATTTCAGCCAGGTTTCTATTTTAAAAAAATTTTCTCGCAAGTGAACACTTCTAGTATGTTATTGGAGAAGTTTGTTGGGGGGTGTGGTCAGCAAAGAACAACATAAATAAACAAAACCATATTTATTTATTTTATGCCGACGTTTCGACCTGAGTTTCAGGTCTTCATCAGGAACAAAAGAGATAACAACAACATTTAGAGTAACATACAATTGAAAAGGAATAGTATACAAACAAATTTAGAATTATACAAAATATTGAATTAAATCATAAATGATAAAAATTGATAACTGATAATTGAATAGTACAAAATTTTAATTGATTGATATTCGTGGAATTGTATGGTACCCCACAGTTCACTACTGACATCATTTTTATTAAAAAATATGTTGACGACCTCCTCTTAATACTGAATCCCAATAAAATCACCGATATCTTATTTGCCTTCAATTCCTACCATCCTCGCTTACGTTTTACAGTTGAATCGGAAACTAACAATTCTCTACCATTTCTTGACCTCCTCATCATAAAAAACGCCAATAATACCATATCCACCGATTGGTACACAAAACCAACTTAACTCAGAAAGACTTTTAAATTGCCACTCCCAACATCCTTACCATCATAAACTAAACACAGCCAAAAATCTTATTCATTGTGGTTTTTCTCTCTCAGTTTCCCAATTTCATGACAACTATCTCCGCATTAAACAAATTCTCTTAAACAACAACTTCCCTCCAAAAATCATCGACAAACTCTTTTACAATTATAAAAACCGTACCCCATCTACACAAAATTCTCTGCAATCTTTTTCCATCCCCCTATACAGATCATTACCTTACATACCCTTTCTT
>NW_027109758.1:1470272-1510782 GCF_000696795.3 Halyomorpha halys
TTTTGACCGCAACCCTGACCATCTTCTTATATATCAATTTTTACGGTCAACTATATATACATATATACAAAAATTTATATAGATTGAGAAAGTAATGTATTGAAGATGGCTGAATAAAATTATTGTACAGCATTAATAAAATTCCTCTTTGATTAAATTTTAAGTTAATTTAAAAAAACATTTCGGGGTAGTTGGCCCATGGCTGTACCCTAGTATAAACAGTATGATAGTTTCCCCCATGTTAGTACTGTGGTACTAGGTCCAGCATGATAGATGGTACACATACTACATTGAAACCACTATCATGTTAATGCCGGTCCACATGGTGACATTTTATAGCCATGGCAAGAACTATTGCAGATAATGCAAGGGTTGAACTGTTTAATAGTTGCCATCTTGATATTTCCTGTAATGACAATACTGTCACACTACGCATAATGTGATAGCTGGTGGTACATATTGTAGAAGTGAAGCTACTGTCATGATGATAATTTTGTAATCCAAAAGCAGCACTATCTCTCAAGGTATAGTGTGATAAGTGAGTGTTATGGTAGTTCAACTAGAACCTGTTACATAGTGACAACCATGGCAGCAATTGCACCTATTTTAATCAACAAAACAATGGTGCCACCTGACAGATAACATATAACTGTACCCACAGGCACAAAGAGGTTAAAGACCCCTGCCAGAAGGAAACATCACACTTTTTCTGATTTGATATAGTACTAATAGTAGCAAGATATGTTTTACAACGACTTATAATTTTTTATTAGACATGGGTTCAGCATTATAACCCTTAGTCGAAAATATATTAAGAGAACAAAAGTATACAAATTCAATTGAACGGACTCAATTTCTAGCCATCAACAGTAAAATAGGACCATTTGTCAATACATTTTGTGTTGATTTTTAATCAAAAATAACTTTTTAATGTTTATTTATCAAATTGAGCCTAAACTAAGAGTGCCTCACATGACAAAGTATTATTTCATAAAAAGATAAACATGTGATCATTAAATTATTATTGATAGTTCATTTTTATCGAGTAATCTAAAATAATGATTTTAATATTTTCTTACTTCAACTTTTTTCTCCTTTTCTTCGATTACACTGCAACTGACTTCTTTGGTTTGTCGTGAATCCAGGTCATCAGGGACATTATAATAATATATAAAAATAAAAAACATGAAAAAGAGACAGATAAAGTATTCAAAGGAGAAATTTGGAAAAGGATTTATAGGGCAATGCATATTGTGTAAATTAACATAACATATGTAGCAAAAGTAGTTTTATATTATTAAATTTTCTTTTTTGTAATAAAGGCACCACAGGTAATTGTTTTTTGTTGGAACTTATAGCATTAAAAAATAAAATCCTACAAGCCTATTAAAATACATTTGTAACTTATATATACAAATTAAAATATATAAATAAAGTATATAATCAAGCTGTATATACATAAATTAAATAGCATGAATTTAAAATGTGTAAAAACATATTCAGTGGTAGCACTCAAATTGTACCTATCTTGACTCTTATTCCAAAACTTTCTAACTACATTTTTTCTTATATTCAAGTTTTGAGTGTATCTTGAAGGTTGGACCATCTTTTAAACATTAGTAGTCCAAAAAGTGCATTGACTGGTAAGTTTTTAAAGCACATTTAAAATTATCAATAGATAATAAATGCACCAAACTTCAAAGCTCACTCAAAACTTTACTCTTGAAAAAATAAATATATTTTGGAAAGTTCAAAATCAAAATGACGGTATACTATGTTAGGTCACGGGGACATTTTTGTTTTAAGAGCTGTAGGATCATCATGAATTGTAATGGGCAAGATGTTTGGTGCTAAAGAATTTGACAGTTATAGTAGTTTACAACGAAAAGACAGGTATCTATTGTGTTCAATATCTTTTCGAAATGGAATATTAAGTTAATTTTGGATTATTTTATGAGAGACAACAACGAGCATTAAGAATTTTCTGTGCTTTTTTGGATTGTATAAGGGAGAAAAGAATTTGAAGGTTTACACCAAAAAGCTCAAAGCTATAAATCATAATACAATTTATTTTATATGGCAAATATAGTTATTTTGGCCATGTTTGTAATTTGCTATCTCCTTTCACAATAAGCAAATGTGAGTGAGAAAAAGAAAATGTAGTTTGGAATGCATTAGAAAATAAATATATTTTATTTTATTTTTATACCAGATCGGCCTAGTGGGCCTTACATGGTTGATATAACTTATATTATATATATTTTTTAACAGTTAATTATGAGGGGGTATAGTTATACGAATGACACCCCTAACTGTATACAATGTTCTTATTAAAAGAAATAACAATAAAATAAATAGATAAGAATAATGCTTCTTAATAAAGGAGGAAAGTAAAATTAATAACAAAATATAATGATATTGGTACACGTAAATAAACAAACAATTCCCTTCTAATAGTAAAAAGAAACAAGTTAATTTGAAAAAGAAAAGAGAGAAAAAAATAATAATAAGTAGAGGTAGTGTGACTATGAATTAATTTTATATTTATTAAAAATTTATAAAAGAATGTCCTGCAGCAGTCTGGGCTTCAGTCTTCAGGTTGAGGTTGGGTTTCCCAGGTTGTAGGTCACTGCTCCTTTAACTGTCGGCAATTGGGAGTGGAACTTCATGAACCGTTTTTTGATATAATCCTCTATTGACTCCATATGTAATTCGCGATGCAATTGGTTATTTCTTATGAACCAAGGAGTATTAACTGCGATTCTTAGGACTTTATTTTGAAAAGATTGTAGTTTTTTCCTTTTTGTGAAGGATGCCGCTCCCCAGACTTCACAGCCATACATCAGCAGTGGCCTGAGGATTGTTTTAAATATAAGAACAGTTGTTTCTGGTTTTAGTTTGGGGACTTTCTATTTAGGATAGGATATAGCATTGCTAACCTTGCATAAGTTTGATGTTGATATGGTGATTGCAGGTAAGGCGATCTAGGTGAATTCCCAGGTATCTTACTGTTTCACTGGCAGGATTCCATTTCACATTTTTACCTTTGAGGATTAGATACGATGGATCTGGTGGGCATCGAAGAGTAAAAACTTTTGAGTTGCATTTTTCAATGTTCAAGCTAATCATCCATTTAGTGAAATATTGTTCTAAATCATTAAGGTGACTTTGCAAAGTATTTCTAGCTATTATTATGTCATCATGTTGAGAGAACACAGCTGTATCGTCAGCGAACATAGCTATGGAGGTGTGTGTGGACTGGACAATGTCGTGAAGGTAAAAGTTGAACAAAATGGGAGAAAGGACTGAACCTTGAGGAGAAAATAAATGAGATCAGTGCAGAAAGTCTCTTAGTCAGTGCCTTAATAGTCTTGTGGGTGGTTTCTATGGGTTAGTAGCAATAGATACCCTCGAGTCAATTGGTCAGGATATAGAGTCTGTCTGTCGTCAAAATTATTGAAATGACCTGTGGTGAAAGGAATTTTAAGGTCAGAGTGTAATGTTTCATTAGAAACATAATAAGTAGCATCTTTTTTTAGTACTTTGGATAGGAATTTTCTGATATTTGACTGTTTTTCTGTTGCCAATAACTCAGTTGGTTTTATTTACAAAATGGCTTTATTAGTACTTAATAAATGGTTAGTTTATTAGTGAGTTTGATAGTTAATGAACGTCTTTTTAAGCAGCATAGAAAGAAGTACGTGCAGCTGATTATATACAAGTTTAGAAAATAGGATTATTAAGAAAAATAATTTTATATTTCACTATGTAAGTTGGGTTTATATCTTGTTTTATTTGCTTATCTGGTTTTAAAACCTTTAATTCAGCAAGTGAAGTATTCCTATCAAAAATTTAAAAGAAAAATTGATTCAAACATGTTTTTATGAATGACATTTTTGTTTATTAATCCTGATAAATCTAAAAGTAAAAATCTTCTAGTTTATCGTAGACAGCCCTGTAGTAAGGCCTATTACCTGGAAAATTCATATTTGATGAAATTTATAAAAGGAGTAACCAGGAAAATGTCTCTTTAACAATAATTCCTTAAAAGTGGACACCAATTTATGTAAAAAATGCATATAGTTTTAAAATAGATAAAGTGAAACAGTTTTTATAATATGTGTAGAATGTTTCTGCGATACTTCTCTTATCTGAATATCTACAGGAGATAGGAGGGTTTAATTTAACCCAAATTTTCTTTTAAGTAATGGAAAATACTTGTTAAATTTGTCACAGCCATTATAATTGACGATGGATCCTCTCTTTACTTAAAACAGAGAATCAGGAGTGGTTTATTTTACAATCATGCTCAGTGAATGATAAACAAATGTGGCACAAATATTTCATCGAAATTGGTGAAAATCCCACATCCAGGTGGAGAGGGAGCTTAATCTTCCTTAATAATAATTTAGTCAGCTGATAAAAAACATGTACCTCCTTTCATCATAATCAATAAAATTCTGTCTAAACAAAAAAAAAAAAAGCCTCCATAGATTTTATATCTCTGTTACAGAAACCATAAGAGAGACCAATATTAATTATTTTAAAATGGTTGAAAGGAAAGATAGCAAAAACAATCCAAATAAATATCTATATATTTTTGATAAGAAAGCGTAGTTAAAAAGAATATATTTATTCATACAAAGAAATACTAAACTAATTCATTATAGTTTATAAATCCAATGTTATTTATAACAAAAAAGAAAAAAGGTTTATGGATAAATAACATTCTTTCCATCTCCTACAAACATAAAGAAGTATATATATTTCAAGAAAAAGTAACAATTTATATAATCGTAATAGTTGGCTGAAATAAAAATACTTCCAAGTCTTGTCTAAATATAATATAAGAGCCTTGAAACTCCATTTATATTATACAAGAATAAGACATGCAGTCTACTATTTCCAGTAGTTTGGCCATAAACTTTAATCCTAAATTAATGGAATGACAAATATAGGTGTAGCAAAATAAAGCAATTAGAATGTAAAAATAATTTTTTATAGTAACTATCATTAGAGGCTCTCACTACAAAAGGATATCACAGTAAAATATGTTAAACAAAGCTATTGAACTTTAAAACATAAAATTATTCAGGATGCTGTAACATTCCACCATCCTAAAACAATGTGAGACATCGAACTTGACATTTTTATCTTATCTGTTAGCCGACTATTTTCCTGAATGAAAACCAATGTACATTCCTTTCTCAGTATAAGAAATCATTAGTAACAATATGATTCACGAGTTTCATATTAATATTTATCAGAAATGCTTGAGAAAATTTATTATCCCTCTTTAGCATTTAGTATAATTTTGTACAAAGACTCGATTGTTATTTAACTCCACATTATTTAATAATAATATCTTGATAATATATTCTATATTCTATAAAGCGCAATATGGATAGAAATTGAGAATCTAAAAAATGTTTATATATAAGCCATGGGAAAGATTAAAAACATTATGGAGCTCAGAGCATGACTACAATGTTGATTTATCCTTAAGGAATAATTTATAAAAAATTCTAATAACCAGGAAATTAATGTTATGAAATAAATTTATAAGAGTACTCATGTTCTAATTGGTGTAATGATTAAGGCAGCCAAAGGTTGAAGAATGGAAATACAGGATAAAATAGAAATGTCAAATTTGAAAAACAATTTCTATGTGTAACATAATCAAACAAATGAAGTGTTTAGTTTTAAAACCTGCTCAATCCATTTTCAAGCATTTTAGACGATTCACTAAAAAGTAATTGTGTTATATCTCACCAACATCATGAGTTGGTCCAATTTCCAAAAAGTCCAATTTTGGTCAATACAGCTTTGCTACTACTAGATCGATGTAGTACATTGGGAACTTAAAAAAAAAATATTTTATGGAAAAAGTGGATTGAGCAGGTTTTAAGATTAATCAGCTCAAATAAGGTAGAAATCATGAAAAAAAAAAAAAAAGCTAAAACTAAAAAATGACTTGCATTTCTCAAACATTTATGTATGCTCTGGTTGAATCTTGGATAAATTTGAGAGTTAAATAAAATAATGTACACATAAAATACCACTCCATAGTACAATAAAGAAATAAATAAAAAATAAAACTGCATCTAAATATAACATTATGGTATATCAATATAACTCTTGGTACATAAAATAGTTTATTTCATGATGAGACTATTTCAACAAATAATATAAGTAATGTGCCATGGACATATACAGAAAATAACACCTTATTGTAGAAACTAAGAATCATTTTATGGAAAAACTTTTATATTTTTTCAAAGGCTTAGAAAACATATATAAAGCAAGGTTGGAATTTTCTTGAATCTTGTAAGTAGAAATAAAATAAATACTGTTTTAATACTTAATATATTTACAACACCTTTGTTTGATATATTAATAACACTTTTGTTGACATAATATTAAAAATGTCACAAAACAAAAAAAAAAATTTAAATATAGTATGTAATAGAACTTCTTGGCTGCACAGCTTCAGGTGATAAGTATGCTTGGCCTGCCTTAATTTAAATTTTTTTTGTTTTTAATTTTAAGCAGAGCAATTTACTTACTAAATAAACACAAATCATGTGAATAACATTCAAATTTTAAAACTAATATTTTCAAGATAATTCTATCATTTTAGTAAAATAATTTTTGAAAGTACTGAACTGTCGCAGGACATGTACATCTCAAAATGTTGCATGGTAGTAACTTTTCAATTTTTAATTAACATGAATAAGTTCAGTGATTTCATTGAAGATTGAGAAGTGATAAAGGAACAAACCGATATATAACAAAATAAAAATTTAACAACAAAAAAATGTTGTCTTGGAAGCCTCATAAATGTATCACCATAATACATCCTCTTTTTTTAAAAAAAAAATCTTTTGCATACTCTGTTCAGACATAGTTGATTTACAATTGTATGGCTCAAACTAACTCAACCTTAACATAATTCTTCAGAATTACTTTAATTTTCATTTAAGATATAGAGATCTAGTAGAAGAATTTATTACATAACTTTTCACATTGCATACATGGTTGGTTATACACCAGTATAAGTAGTGCACACCACTACATATAAGTTGAATTATAACTTATAAGAGACAATATAGGAACCAGGCACTAAAATTCATTTATTACTTGCATTATTTAACAAATCTTTAAAATATTGACAGTGACTGCCAATACGAGTCTGCAAATTAAATAACTTTAAAAAGACAAACAAAATAATATTTCCAATTCTAACATTTTTTTTTTAAATAATAGAATGCTTCTTATTCTATTCTAAGCATTCTGTACAATTTTCATATTATAATTAGTAATAATGTTTCATTTTAATTCATATTGTGCTGATAGGATAAACAGGAAAATATATAATCAGGTCATTTTTCAGATAGGAAATATTGGGAGCTCTCCATTGATATTTAAATTTAAATAAAATTTATTTTTTTTAATGTTAAGATTTTTGACAAGAATTTATTGCAAATAAAAATTTGTGAAGAAGCATTCTGAAAAGATATGTATTTCAAACAAAAAAAAAAAAAAAATCATTTCCAGGCTCATGAAGTAAGAATTATGACCAGCCAAAACTACCCAACACAGCTGAGGTTATTTATGATCACTTGTGTAGAAAAGTGGATATAATCTATCAATTCATACTATAATAATTTAGATGATTTATGTTATATTATTAACTATGTTAGAAAGCATTATTAATTTCATGTTAATAATGTCATTATAAATAACAATGTTATTACCACAAGATAAAGGCCTTAGTTATTTAAACAAGCAGGTGTCAACATAAAACTTCCATAATTTCTAGTGGGACAATAATGCAGTAATAAGATGAAATATCTGCATGATCATTTTTATGATATAAAATTATATTAGGCTAAAATCACTTTCTACACTAGAATCTGTTATTTAATACTTTTTATGTAGTTATTCATAGCCTAGCTAAGCCTTAAAATAAGAAGAACTGTTTTGATATACTTAGACTTTAAAGCATTAGTTAAAAGACCAGTGTTGGACAAGTTTAATTTCAAATAATAAAAAATAATACATTTAATTTTATTTAAGAATCGTGATTTATATAGGTCTAAATCAACTCATTGAGTAATTATTTAATCATAGTAGAAAAAAAAATTAAAATAATATTTTTGCTTCAATAAAATATCACAGCAGCTATTAGCTTGTTCTCAAAACCAAGTTCAAACATTAAAATATCACTGCATAACTTCAATTCATGTGAATAGTGTCTAACACTGGAATAAAACTGTTTTTAAAATATATAAAAAAATATTAGATTATTTTATTTTATTCTTGTTGAAAATAAAATATACAATTACTTATTACATGATCCTATAGCAATTAAATAATCCTAGACAGCTGGGAGGGGGACAGGGGGTTTGATCCCTAACAATTCTGCAATTTTATTCCTAACAGGGCGAGAAATATCTACAGTTGTCCATTCAGCTTCCGAAAGTAATGAAAGGATAGAGTCCAAAGACTCTTCGGATAGTCCTGGGATGTCTGGGTATAACATAAGGGATTCATATAACTTTGTTGCTGTTGCTTTCCTCAACCAACCAAACCTGTGGCAAAGCAAGATCATGAGCCGTCCGAGCGCCTTCTTGCACACGGAACCATCAACCTGCAAATTTTAATTATATGCAACATTAATGCTATAAATAAAGTATTTTAAATGTATCCATCCATAGTGGATCCAAGAATATGATGGGTGTTCAACAGTAAATATAAATTATAGGTGCAGGAGAAAACAATCTGAGTTCATTTTTTTCAAATTGGAGTAATGAAATGCATTGATTAGGATTCAATGAATGCTTTCAATTAAATTCTATTCATTTATCTGAACATAAAGTGAAGAGAGTCCTTAGTGATTAGAAAGGAACTGATATGCAATACTATGGAAGATACAGAGGTAGGTTATTCTATTGTATAGAATGAAATAAAAAGTACAGAATTTGACTTGTCGTTGTTCCCCTGTCACAATCTAATTTATAGTTGTATTATTATGCATGACTTCTTTAAGAGCTGTTGAAGTAAAATTAACTGAATAATATAATTAATTCTGTCAGTCAGCATATTATAACTTAAAATAATCACAGCTAATACATTATTAATCCTTAAAAGATGCAGGACAGGGCATCATTTGCTTAGTGATGGTTAAGATAAGACAATTTACACTTGAAAAAAAAAAAGAATAAATAAAATCCTACATTTTTCAAATACTTGCCTAATAATTAAAAGAAAAATATTCAATTAATGATGTAATAAGATAAAATAAAAACCGAAAATTCATTTTATATAAGCAAATTCAATCATAAGACTAAATAATATTACAACTTAATTAAATAATTCGGATTTGAATTTCAAAATCTGAATCATTATTGTTTTAATTAATAGGCAATGGTTAGTGGCAACCCTCTAAAAAAGGGTGGTTAATTGAAATGATAGGCATGAATTTTGATATTGATATTTTCTTTTAATTTGCAATTCTTCTTTCCACAGCATGAAACCAAAACAGATTTAAAAATACAAAATTTCACAGTTTAATCAGAACAAACAAAAAAAAAATCTGCCAAGTACATAGGTTAGTATAGTTTCCTCAAAATTTCTAACTTCTTCTTTTGTTTGTGTTTTTAAATGAACTTTAAACATTTTACAATGGATTTGCTTCCCTGGAGAGAAGTGAAACATAATATTTAACTTTAAATAAATGCCTCTATTATAAAAACATGTTTCATGTAGAGGCAAACTGAATATCAGATAATACTTGTACAAATAAACCCATACCTGTATTAATTGACAATAGACATCCACAGATCTCAACAGTTTAAACTTATCAAGAGTTCCAGTCAAGGCTGACCTGGTCAAGTTGAAGATTTGTAAAGCGAATTTTGAATTAGGATCTTTCAATACTTGATTTATTGTGCCTGTAAAATTATAAGTAATCACTATCTAAACATAAATATAACAATAAAATGGAAATACATTTTAATTAAATTAAACATATCCTTGTGATTTTTCATCATAAAGGAAGTTTCCCTTGCTTTTGAAGAAAACTGGATCTAGTTCAAGATGGTGGAATTAGGAATTGTCTAACTTTAAAATAAAAATAAAAACAATAATAAAATACCTGATCCAAGAAGTTTGTCTAGGAAGCTTAGCATTGGCAATGTTATCCTATCATTTTGTAAATTTGTATCATAGATAAAAGCTATTGTATCACAGATTCTATGAAGTTCATTAGAATTCTGACCCCTGAGATAATCAAATAAACAGTTGCTGGAGGCTGTAACCTGTAGGCAAGAGCATAATTCAATTTCAGAATTTAATCATTGCGCCCATAGGAATCCAATTTTTGTTGAACCTATTATTAACTAACATTTTACTAGCTAACAAATAAAAAACATGTTAATTTATTTTCATTAAGTCATCCAATTTTTATTAAAATTAAAACTAGAAAATTTATTGATCATGGCAAAAATGGTTGCATTTCAGAGCAGAGAAGTAACTCATCTCCATGTTTTCATAAGATCTAACAAATGTTAGTCAGATATCAAACTGATTCAATATGCACAGCAAATCCTGCATTCCTTTCACGAAGTCCAATGACCGTTGTTTTATCGGACATTTACTAATATATCAATTATCTTATTACATTTCGTTTTGTTGACTTGCACGTCTAATTATAATTTTACTGAAATAACGAGTATTTTTATGTAAACATTCTAGTTACGGAATAGAGGAGGATTGTCTGCTCTGAGCCTGATAATTGCTGGAGCCGCCTATGATAGCACCTGACAGAGTAAGAGCTGACAATGGCAAATGTCTAATGATATGAAAATCCTCTAATTGGTGTCAGATCTGATTTCAGCAGTAGTCGGGCTGTATGAAAACATCCTTGCCCATAATATTGATTAAGTAGTTCTTTTTCACTAGAATCAGTAAATCATAAAAAATCTCTTTCTTCAAGGTGAACCATTTTGATCTCAATCCTAGAAGATGTTTTGCACACATGAAGACTGTAAGATAGATAATGATCATTGGAACTTCAATTTTCATTTAGTTTCATTTTTAATGAATATTAAAACTGTGCTTTACTGAAAGAGAGCCATTAAATCTTTTTCTTTTTTGGATCCATCACACCAGTAAGCAGCCTTGAGTTACAAACCAAGCAAAGATCATGTTGTGATGAGACAAGAAAATTTGAATTAAATAAAAAAAAGAAGCTATTATTATCTGTTTGTAATTAATTTTCATCAATGGAATATGATTTAAAATAAAGTAATTTTTATCAAAAAATTAATCAACTGGTTTATATAACATCTTATTTTTTTTCCCCACATAAAAATTGTTCTTGTTTGATTGATGTCAATATTTATCAAAATAAGATATAGAGGCAACATTTTTAAACATGTTTCCAAGAAAGAAACCATTAAAATTACGAAAACAACTTCAAACTTTAAAGGTTTTGAAGTATAATGGAGATAAAATGGAGAGTTTTCTGATTAATGATGAGTCACTTTAACCACATGAGAACCATTGTAAATATACTAATCTCCTTAGATCTAATTTTTTTTTTTTTAAATAAACAAAATTGAAAAGAATACAAGATTTTCTTGGAAATGAAGAAATTAAAGAAAAAAATATGATAAAGCAAAACAAGGTTTCTAAAGATTATTGAAATTTTTTTCTAAAGAAAATTTCTTAGGAAACAAAAAAAAATTATCCGAGTTATATATGTCCTTTAATTAGCACCATACACCATTAAACCTAAATTTCAATAGTAGATTATATGAATAAAATACATTTTTCATAAGTTATCTGTGATGTAAATAATTAAAGGTTATAATACTGTAAAATATATTTTTACAGAACAACCAGTATAATATTTCTCACTCTCAGTTAGGAGTTATTTGAAAACCATAAGAAAAGTTTGGATGTAAAGAATTAAAAAAATGAAATTAATTTCATGAAGGCCAATGTCAATAAGTTCTACACTTAGAAATTAGTCAATCTGGAATATAAATATGTAGGTTTTAAATTGATCAACAAATTTCAGAATCAAAAAAATAAAAATTGCATAGGTTATTTATTAATTTTAATTTAGTCGCTTAAAACTAACATTGTGGTAGTTTTGGAAGCTCAAAAACAAAAGGCTGGCCTTCTATCCAATAAAATAAAGAACATAGAGAGAATAATATACTGACCAAACTTTCAGTAATTCCTCCTACAGAAACAATCAACCCTGTTAGAATGGGTTTAGTGTAACTCTCAAGTGATAGCATTTGTGTGAACCTAGGGAACGTTTCTAGACCGGATAGCCAATTAATTTCATTTTTACAAGCTTCCTCTGGAAAAATCATAACCAAATCTTCTCGCATTGGAATATTTGGAATCTGAGGATCGCTGCAAAATAGAAAAAAAAGGAAAAATGAAGATTATCTGTAATAGTATGCCAGTTAACAGAAAAAATAATTTAAGAAGAATGAATTCAAATATAACATAAAATATTATATTATATTATTTGAGTTTGTCAAATGCAAAACCCATTAAGAATCATCTAGATTTTTTTTTCTATAGAAAGTCAAAAAACTTTTGTAGAGTTTATTTTTTGAGCTGATTGGTTGAAGTTTTATTGTGAATTCAATTTTTCAGTACTTTTCCTAAATTTAGAGATAATTTTTTTTTCCAACAGAGTTTAGCAACTGTATTTTATTTGTTTATTTCAAATATTTAACATTCTCTTATTGTTAAATGTGATACAAAATGAATAAATATAACTTAAGAAAGAATTTTTTTAGTTATCTAAGGAGACAAAAGGAAACAAAATTTCTGAGAAGTTTTACCAGAAGATTAATAATATAGATTTACAATATATCCTTGAAAAGTCAAAGATTTGAGAAAAATCAATATCCAATAATAAATAAAGCCAAAGAAGGTAATAAAGAGTGACAAAAATAAATATAAATTGTATTTATAAATAAATGTTTTTGTATCCCTATGGTAGTTAAGATATTAATCACTATTAACTATTACTAATTAGTACATGAAAATAATTTAAATTCAAAATAGAGAAGTAAGTGAAAGTTATATGATGTGTGAACAACTATACCAAATATTTTAAATTCTATTTCATGAGTAAGTAGACATCTTTCATCCAGTATTGACAATCTTTATATAGCATTAATAGAACATAGATAAGTAAAATTATTATGTTAAGTAAAATCATCCACATTAACAATCAAGTAGAGTACAAAACTAAAATAAAAATCCAGATACTTTAGTCATGCACAGTTGGGAAAACATTTGGGTATTCATTCAAGATATTGTCAAACAGATACTAAACGTTATAAGTGCTACTTTTGTACTCAATTAACTGTTTTTTCCTTTAACCTATTGATAACACGTTTTAAAGTAATCAACATCAAAAACTAAATGCAACTGATATATGCATATTCTCAAATAAGGCAAAATAATAATGATTACCTATGTAATAGTGTAGAAAACACATTTCCAGCAATACCTCTTGTTCTATCAATTCTTTCAACAGCTTGCTGCGTGATTCTGGTTATAGCACGTTCAACAACGTTTTCAGTTAGCAATTCAGGTGCTTCTTTTGCTCCAAGTTGCATTAATGACTAACATTACAGAAATAAAAAAAATATATTATTCCATTCAGTTTCAAGTAACTTTCATAAAATATTCAAGTTGAAATTTTGTTCTTAAAATATACTTTTACACATAAACAACTGTTTAAAACAGTGAATAATCAGTTAGATGTTAAAACATTTCAGGAAAGAAGATGTATATTTACAAAGTTTCCTTTTTAAAAGTTAATGTAAGTACATATTAAAGTACTGAGTAATTAACAATAGTTTTATTTAAATTGAAATTCTGTATCATAATTCTCACAAAGTAACTAGAAATTAGTTTAGAATCATTGTCTCTGACAACCCAGCAATACAAAGAGGAGAGTGATAAGGAAATTAATCTCACTATAAGCAGTGCCGGTGGTATAATAGAGCTTTCCTAATTAATCAAAACTACCCAATTTTTATTGTTTTCATCAGTAGAGGATGACTTCATGATCTAAAATGTTTTAAGATTGATTATTAAATTAATGTAAAACCATTTATACCTGAATTCCAGTCATAGCAGACTCTCTAACCCAAGCTCCGGTATCACCTGTATCATCCCTGGTGTAATCAAGTAATCCTTCTGCCATGCATGAGAGTATTTTTAACAAGTTTTTTTGACAGGAAGTCTTTTGATCTAAAAATAGAGCATTGATGTAGTGTAAGGCTACAATAGAAATTTTATTATAAATTTAAATAGCGGGGAATCCTATCTAAATATGATTTTAATCACTCTATATCTCTTAATTTTACAAATAATTCTTTTAAACCACTTAAGAGTACATTTGTTTTTAAACCCAGTTTAATTGTACATAAATAACATAAGGAGAATGACCATTAATAATTTCAGCTTCATAGGCATTTTCGTTTTTGTGGTACACTGATCATACATTAATAAGTGGATAGTTTATATTATTTCATTCAAATATTAAGATGAAGATAAAACACGTTTCCATCTTTACTAATACAGGTCTGATTTAGAGGATGTTTGTTTTCTTTGTAGAGAATTAAATTAACTTTCAAAAGAGTATTTTATTTTATTTATTTATTTTTTTTTTATCTTTTAGAAATAATTATATTTAAACTCAGCCTTATTGCACTATAATTCTATAACAATCATTCTAAAATAAAAGAGGAACCAATCTTAATAATTTCAACTTCATTATTGTTATTGAGATAGAATGATCAATAAGTCAGTGGTTACAGAAATGTGAAGTTCAGTTTCATTAAATATATGCAGTTAAATAGTAAATAATTTTTTTTTTTTAGTTTAACATTTAAACAGGCAATGATAATTAATCTCTTCTATGCCATGCTGTAATTGATTGATATAAAATAAATATAAATTTAAAAAAATGAAATATTATCTTATAAGTACTCTGTCATACAAAAAATACAATGGTTCTCAAAAATTATTAAATGTATTTTGAAGATTTTTATTATTCACATAATAATAATAATCATATATATTTATTCACCTAAGTTAGCATTCAAAGATTAAATCCTTCAGTTTTAAAGAACCATAGAAAAAAACAAAAAAAAAAACTTTTTTACTCAGTTTAATCAGGTAATGATTAAATTGGGAGTACTCAAATTAAATTAAATTGACAGTACCTGGATTGCCAGTTCCGACTTTGCAGCAGATAGAATTTAAAGACAGAATAGCTTGCCTTCTGCTTTGAACCCATTTTTCAGTTGAATCAGTATAAGCAGCACATTCTATCAAACTATCAATTACAATATCAACATATCCTTTCAGCACATCAGTAGGTAAAGAACCTGAAAAACAAAATTAATCATTAAAAAAAAAAAAAATCATTCCTTACATGATTAGTAGATTATGGACCAAGATACTAAAACAGTAAGACATAAAATATAATAAATTCATACATGGCCTAGGAATTTGTTGAATAGGTATCATCCTGGTAAAATAAGTTTAAGCATACCTGCAATAACTGTTGTGTTTTTAAAATATAATGGTAATTTCACTAATAAGAAACAATATTGATTTAAAGCAAACTAAAATATTTAAAAAAATTTGCTCTATCTGAATTGATAAACTTTCCTATGGCTGAATACCACGATAAGAATCAATCTGTGGCTGCACAACACAATGCAACTACAGTCAACATCAAAATTTATCAATCTCTACAATAAGGCATAATTTGAAAATCAATAGAAAATTTTGAGTGTAAACAATTAGAAAAATGACATTAGATTCAAGAAGGTTTTTCTTCTTATAGATTTGCTGTACCTCAGTCATCAGGAGAAAAATAATTCTTTTTATACACCACTTTGTATTCCTGTATTTTCTAAATGTTGTATCAGTTTTTAATTTGTAGTTTTTAGTACATTGTATAATATCAATAACATGCAACATGCAGGACAAATTTATGCACCGTTTTGAATTCGACTGTTTTTTTTTGGATTTATTCCTTTTTTCATTGATAAAGGAATATGAGGTTTTATAAAATCTTTATTTATACAAAACATACGTGTATGTTTATATAAATATAGACATATACATAATAATTAGAACGTAAACAAAATGATAAAGATAGTTCATGTTTAGTGATTAAAAGTTAATTAAATCATTTATTCTCATCACAGAATAGAAAAGATAATGCTTAAATGTATCTATTTAAACATAAGTAATAATAACCACCTAAAGCTAAAGCATGGCCCAGTCTGGTAGTTTCATCATTAGCTTTTAATTTCTCAATATAATTCTGAATAATTGCATTGGTTTTATCACTGTTAACTTGGCAGCCAACCATGTAGTACTGTGAGCAGAGAGAAGGAAGAGCAACTGCAGCGTGATTTCGTATGCTGCCTACCTCGTGGCAGAGGCATTCGTCGAGCAGTTCTTGCCAATCATCTAAAAACCAATTAAGATTATTATATTGAGGAAATTTATTTAATTAAATAACAAATTTAATAATAACTAAGCTAATACATACCTGATAATTTTGAATAAAAATGGAAGAGCAAGAGGAAATAAAAGCAATAAATTCATAAATTAAAAGTATTCCAGTAAAAATGACTAACAGTAATAGACAACATAATATTGTTGAATATCAATATTCCAAAAAGTGAAAATCAAATAACGATAATTTTAGTAAATATCAAAATCATTAATGTCACTGCAGCAACGGCAATCAAAATCAGAATGATACAAACACAAGGGCCACATAATACGCAACAACAGCAATCCTTTATACAGCTACACATGATTTGATGGTTTACAGCAAAACTGACAGAGTGAAAAAAATCCCATATACCAAGTTTTATCTTTAATTAATATAAATTGAACCTGTTATCTTCAAGTACTGATAGTGCCTCACTTAAAAACAAACACAACTGATGGCAATTTTTTTAATCTTGACTAAGTCTAAATTTAACATCTGACACACACATTGAAGACATTGTCATACGAATGTATTACATGCAATTGCAATCAGAACATTGAAATATTTTCTTTGGAGTATATGTGAAAATAAATATATTTGAAGTTTTCTGAATAAAATAAATCAAATATTTCTAACAAGGAAATGACATAACTAAACCATGTCAATTATGATGACAGTCAATACACATATACAGGGTATCTAGCAAAAGTTGCTCGAATAAAGCCTCAGATTTTTACCCTGACCATTTTCAAATCTGGTATATATAATACTTATTACCTCATTAATCATTCCTAAATTAATAATGATTATTTATTATTCAGTACTAAGTTTACTTATTAAATGCACTTATCAATTGTTGATACAGGTAAACTGATATGGTAGATTGGAATAAAGATTTTTACAGAGTTATTATAATTTATAAAGATTTACATCCATATACATAACAGAAACAGCTAACAATTACAACAAAATTTTTTGGATTGATAATTTTTTATAGCGTATAACGATGACAAAGATACAGGCTTTTAAAACCCCTAATCAACCAATAAAATGGCGGATAATTGTGTCCAAAGCCAACAGTCATCCCAGAGTGACCTGTGACTTCAATGCCAAATTAAATAAAAACATCAGCCTTGTGGTATCCTTGGTATATCAGAAAAAACAAAACAGGGAATGGTGGATAGTAGAGTAATTTTTGTTTCTTGAGAACAGTAAAACAAAATGAGCATAATCTATAGAATCGTGAAAAATATTAAGTAGTAGTTTTTTTAAAAAAATGAGCTTTGAACGATTGAAATTGGTCAAAAATCTTTCGTCTAAATCCACAAAAAAAGGTTATTTAATTAAAAATATCTCCTGAACTTGTTTCATAGGCATAACTTTTGCATGTGCCTATCAATAAAAAATTACTCGATGACTTTCCACGGAAATCGCGAATATGAAAAACAATTGTAAATGCAGTTCTTGTAAAATGGATTGAAAAAGTCTAATAAACAAGGAGAACGATTTTTTTAAGTTCTACTTATTCATGAGAATTTGCTGGACTACTCAATTACTAAGAAATATATGAAAGGTTAGTTTTAAAGCGCCAAAAATTTCGTTTAAAAAGACAAGATAATTCTTGCTTGGTTCGCAAGAGAAGGGGAAGTGGTTTCTTTTCATTTGTTTATAAACTCAAAAATCGCGAGGATGATTCGATCTTTCGATAAATCAATACCTGTATAAAACACTTCGTAACCAAAGACTGATTACGTCGTTTAATACTACAGCATTCCCCCACCACTTTTCACCTTGGGATCGAAAAACGATAATTAATTTTTCCCATTTATTAGATAATTATCTAATAGGAGAAGTCAGGTTAAAAAATGACTACGTTTTCCCAATCTCACTTAGGCTATTGGGGAACAGTGTAAAATGGTCAAAAATAAATTTCTTTCACTACTTTCGCTTACGCATTTTGGAAAACGGACTTGACATAAGGCTAAAGTTGAAGAATAATGTAAAAGTGGAACTAAAATCAATTTTAACAAATTCCACTAGCTACTTTCACTGACTTGCGACCAAATGCATTTCTCAAGACACCAGCCAACATTATTTCAAAACGGCTTGTCCTGTTTTTATTTTATTCTTAGATGACAAAACAGCGACCATGAGATATTAAAATATCGGTAATAATATATTCAATAGAAATTGTGAGGAAGCTATATGTTTATATATACTTGGAATTCGTCATTGGTATACAATATTTGAAAATTTTAAATAAGACTAGAGCAAGAAAATATATTTTTACAGTTAATTTCAATAATTTTTCCAGTTCTCCATACTGATTCAAAATGGTTGATTTTTTTTGGTATTCCATAAAAGTTTCATGTCTGTAAAAGGATATTTAATTATTTAAAACAAAGATAATGATGTGTAGTTTTTATAGCATTCTTGGTGATTTCCTCACACAAAAGGAATAATAAGTGGGCAAATGAATGGAAAATATGTTTTTCTCAAGGATAGCTTTAATATTTTTCAACAAACTGTATATAAATAAACAATTCAAGAACTCAGACCATTCTAAATTTATAATAATTAAAACCTTTTCAGTATAACCAGTAGCTATGAAAGATGACTGAGCAAGCAAAAATGAAACCCACAAATATTAAAGAAAAGTAATGAGATGAACTTAGTGACACACAAGTTTCTTCAGCATCTACTTATTGTAACTTGAAAATGGGGTTAATTTCTTGATCTTGAATAGTTAATTAGATAGTACTGTAAGTCTCCAATTTATAACGATTCAAAGGGTTTTATAGAGAATAACGAACTTGGAAAGGTTGGGTCCGGACTAGATGAATGAATGACATTTTAGCATTTAAAAGTTAAATTTTCAGTTATTTAATCGAATTATTAAAGTAAATTAAGTTTGCTAGTTCATTGGGGCATTTTATTTTATTATGATATACAAAGGAAGTAGTTATACCCTGTAGATGCTTTCTGGGAGATTGGCCCTTATTTATTCAATCAGATATCAAGAAACTTGAGTAAACACGTATACATGATCGCACACATAGCATTATGATCATTATTGTGCTTTGTTCTAAAGTGATATGCCTTTGAAGTGTAATAGTTTTCAAGAGTATATTTTAAAGTAACCTTTGGGTATACATAAATTTAAAAGAAAACATTTTCCCAACTAACTTCCAATGTATTGACTTGTAAATCAAAAATATTCATTTTCCAGTCTCTGGGGCAAATACTGGCAAAATGAATACAGAATGTGTTTGAGTGCCTAAACAATAAACAGATGGGTAAACCTCTGAGAGATAGACTGAAATACAGATGGGAGAATTGGGTTAAGACTGAAGTAGTAAATTTGAGTTTGGGGAGCATCACTGGATGGATGTATACAGAGAACAATTGGTAGTATCAGCATCACACATTTGGGTTCACAAAACCTTTCTTATTATTATTAATATAAACACATAATTCATACTTTTTTAGGTATATACAAATGAAATTATATTTTTTTCTTGGGTTTATATTTTTAGATTTTATATTTGAAAATTCAGTGGGCTTCAAGAAGAGTTTAAGCGTTTGATCAAAATTGTTAAATTAGTCTTTGTGGTACATTCTATAGAGAGCAAAATTTTCTGTTATTACAACATACAGGGTGCCCGATTTGGTAAACAGATATTGAAGAAGATACATACACCATCAAAAAGTAAAAGCAACAAAAATGGCCTAAAAAAATAACACTACTGGCCAAAAATGTCTTCTTTTTTTATACAGGAGGTTATGGAATGACAAACTGAAAATTTGACCCGATTACAATTTTTCCCTATGCAATAGGAAAGTAAAACTATACGTTAATCTGCTGAAGTTATATAAAATTAATTAAGAATCTAAAAACTTGTATAAGATTTTAGTTTTGAAGACAATAAATAATTTTAATTAAGTTTTTATTAAAATCCTGAAGGAGTTTATAAGAAATTTGAAATAGTATTCACTATGAATCTAATAGTTGATAAAAGTTGAAATAAAGAAAAAAATTATCTAAGCAATTTTCAATTAATAACTAGGGGGGTTATGCATTTAATAAGCTAATCTTCCAATTCAATAAATTTCTTATTAAATAGACCATTGTGCATTAAATTGGTAAAATATATATTTGTACTCACTGATAACTTGATCATCATTAACTGGTAACTTAGCCAAAGAACATTTGTCAATCAGCTGACAACAGGCTATTTTCATTAGCTCACCACTAATCCCTTTAAACATGTGTTTTTTCTTTACATTTTTAACAATTTCATTCATGGCACATACCAATTCTTTCCCTTCAAAAGAAAATTAAAATTCATCATCAGCATTAATATTTTAGAAATACACAAATAAAGGAAAGAAAATAGTAAAATTATTTAGTAAATTAGGATAGGAACTGTGGCTTGTCTCAATAAAATGATCAAAATATATTGAAGGAACCAATTAAAATCTTGGAAGATGAAAGCATTATGTCCATTCTTTAGAACATTAAAATTAATCTTATACATTGGTTCTATAATACAGATAATGCAAATAATATATGACTGAGGAGGCAATTGTAATGTGGAGGTTATGAGGATTCTGAACAGAGTGGTTTTATTTTTTAATTTTTTAGTTGGGACTAATGTATTAAAAACACAGATTTCTGTAGTTCTATTTTAAATTTATAACAAATTTGAGAGTTAATTGCTAAATATAAATCAAAATGAAAAAGATAAAGTAACATTTTAAAGTATGGAAATTCAATACCTACTTTTAAAAATATGTACTGTGGTATCTGGTATAAAGTCCAGGAGAAAAACTGTTTTTTTTTTTTTTTTTTAACAGGAAACAGTGGCAGAAACTAAGAAAATATTTGTAAAATATAACGAGTTCAATGACTTCTAAAATTTTATTGTGAACAATCTAAGATGGTAAAAGTACACATTTACAGTTTATATTGAGAATACTTTCAAACTGAATGTATGAACCATTTTTTTTTTTTTTTATAGGAAAACTAGTAATAGTTTATTTATTATTTTGGAAAAATGTTAGCAAGTATATTTGTTTATTTTCTTGTCAAATTGTTTGAAATGAGAGTAAATGGGTTTAGTGTATTCATAATATAAACATTTGTATATCAGAAGAAATGTAACATCACGTGACCAGTACATAGGTTGATATAACTTGTATTAATGATAAAGACAATTTTTATCGATAAAAATGAAATAATTTATTTTTATTTTATATAGATTTATCATTTAAGATAATTTAATTATTACAGTCTTTTGTTTATTATTTTTTGATATCATGATTTACCAAATTTATTCATTTTGTTTTAAATTATGCATAAGTTTTAAATTTATTTTATTTTACCTATAGATTTTACTTTTTATCTAATTATCTCACTTCAAATTTAGATTTATTCTTTGTTTATTAAATGCTAATTTAAATTTTCCTTTCTTTTATTTTCTAAACTTTTTTCTTTAACATTTTATTTCATACTATTTTAACAATATTCTGAAGTACTCAAATTAATGACATTAGTTGAAACGAGGTCTGAGATTTATGTTTGTCTTTATAACATTGCTCTAACACGGAACAATCCAAAACTTTTTTTCAAATCAGACCCATTTTTTGGTCTGAACTCTCAGTATAATAATATCATCAATTTCTTTGATCTCAAAACCTGTTTAGTATAAGTAAATATATATAATGCAACATACCTAAACACAGTTCATCAATCAGAGAAAGAGCATAAACAATTTCTCCAATCGAAATAATTGAACCATGCCTCACATTTGCATCTATAGAATTTGTTTTCTGCAGCAAAGTAGGCAATGCAATTTCAAGCATGTACTGAGGAGCGTGTACAGTCATGTTGTGTAAAGCCTGGAATACATAACCAAAGAATGGGCACTAAGTTTGAAAGTAAATGAATAAGTGGTATACAATTCTTTTAAAAAAATTTAAAATAAAGTACTTTTGCCGAAAGATCCCTTATGGCAATATCCCAATGTTCAATTTTTCGATCAACCAAATGATCAATGAGGGAAGTAGTATATTCCTTAAATTGTGCTATATAAACACTGAAAATAAATATAGTAATATATTATCAAAAACAAACAATTGTAATTTTAATTACCAGTAACTTTTCTAATTTCTATATATCATTACTTAAGCTGTAATATCTCATAAACCCGAAAAAAATGTTTGTAATATAAAAAATAAAATTCATTCTAGGATATCTCAAAAGAATTCTCTAAGTCGGAAAAAATTATTTATGTGTTCTATAAAATGATGGTTGAGAATCACAGTGGACACTATCTCACATAATGAGAATTGAGGATAAACCTAATTTTTAAGTAATAAAACAATCCATTTTTAAAATATGTCCTTCGACAGTAGAAAGGCAAGGATTCACCTTCAAAAGTGGTCTTAAGCAGTAAAGCTAAAATTTGTAAAATGTTTTTTCTCAAGATTATGGCAGGTGTGTTTGTCCACACCGGTTCTCAACACCTGGTACATCTCTAGAATGATGCTTTATTTATGACTATTTTTTTTTTTTAAGAATCTTACTGATATTATTTGGAGTTACGAGGTACCACAACTTAAGCGATGATGTATATTTTACTCTATCTTTTATTCATACTTAGGCATTAATCTAGCACTAATTTAATTAATAACTATAATTAATAATAATTTATATCTAACATTTTAAAAATAGATATAATGTAGCCGATGTTTTCTACAACTTTGTTTGCATAGTCTTCAATTTAATGCAATAATATGTTTGGTTTGTGTAATATTACAAATTCACTAGGAGAAACAGAGAAGCTTCAATAACATACAGATAACAACCAATGAATAAAAAGATCCCTCTTCTCTTTACCAAAATAAAATTGGAGATTGTAACCCCTTGTATAAGTGATGAGTTTATGAAATAAGATGAACATCATAATTTTGGGGATGAAGAATTATATCGTATGAAATCAATTCTTTGCCAAATACAACAAATGCCACTTCATCAATGGTTAGTATGTTGTACTGTCTTTCGAGTTAGCTAACAGGTGTTTTGTTTGCTCTAACTACAACTTTGTAGTCATCAGGTGGCATTTGTTCAAGGGCAGATCAGAACAATCAAATTAATTTGTTGAGTTAATCAAATAAAGTTCTTAATGCAGCAACAATTTCTTGTATAGTCACTATATTGAACCTATGACATTCAACAGATATTTTCTCTTGAAACAAATATGAAGAAATTTATGGCCTGTGTGATCCAATATGATAATAAATTTGTCCAGTTACTATGATTATTGGCATGTAATTCTTATGCACGATAATTGTAACACTGAATAATATCATTGGAAAACATGGATTGTACTTGGTTATGTTTACCAAAAAACAGTTTTAATTGATCAGTGTCATTTGATACTAATGGTCCAACTGATAAAGGTGAATCTGGCTATTTTGCTTTTCTGCCCGTACAGTACATTCTTGATGTCCTATTCTTAAATTTGAGGCATTTTCTTTTTTCCCATTAACTAATTTAAGATTGAAAGGACCAAAATTTATATCAGCAAAACTATAACTATTTATAGAATAGTTCATGCATTCCCAATAAATAATCTGCTTTTTTAATAACAATAAATATTAATATAATACAGAGTTGGGACAATATAACTATACATTCATTAAACAGTCATGCATGTAAACTGAAAACTGCTTAACTATATGAAATACACTGATTTGGTTAAACAAATCATGCACTACCAACTGTAAGATGGTAATCCTCAGTCAGGAACCTTAGACAACATGGATACACTAAGTTTCATTGCAATCAGACGTATGGTATAGGCATATGGTAATGCATGGTAGACGTATTGTAATGCATATACAACAAACAAAGAAACATTCATTTTTAGAAGTGCATATATAGATGAGGTAGATAGTTGACAGTAGTAAACTTTAAAAGATAATGAAGATAAAAGATAAGGAAGCTAACCCAAATAAAATACAATAGTTATGTATAATTTAATGTTTATGAATGTTTGTAGGCCTTCATTGGAGAAAAACTAGAAGTAGAAAAATACTTTTGACAGTAGGGGGGATACACACACTAATTGAGTCTTGATTTTCTGAATGAATCACAAGTGAGGTATAGCAAGGGAAGAAATCATTTGTTAGTTACATTTCACAATGACAAAAAATATTTTCATTTTATTTTCTAATCAGATTTTAATCACATAAAAAACATGCAATGCCCTCAATCATTTTTATGACTTTAGTGAGGTAGAATAGAACTATTGCAATAAAAGTTTAAACAAAAATTAAACTATATTTTAATTATCTCTCTCAAAAGACTAAATTAACAGATATAATTTACCTTATGTTTAAATAGGAATTGCTTCTAACTCCAACAGTAAAATAGTCAGCGGCTGTGAGTATGTCAATACCATGGGGAAAGGTACCCTGCCGACCAATATGCTCCTGAAATGCAGCTGAAGCAGCCCTACGTATGTTAACCTACAATACAAATCAAATGGGTGAATTTATTAAAATATTATTCAATATGAATTTAATGTAAACAAAAAAAAGTGAAATGAACCTCTCGATCAAAACATGTAAGGACAACAAGGGCAGTGGCAATATCAGGCACATATGGAGCAAAAACGTGGCTATCATAAGCTCTTGCAAATGTCCAAGCAAGATAACAGGCTGCATCCCTAATATGGCTCCCAACAGAAGTATGGCCCAATGGTTCATCATACAGAAGAGCTTTTTTTACCAGTGGAATAACTTCTTGAAGTCTTGAAGGTAAAAGGAGACCTCGCTTACCTGTGAAAAAAAGGTGAAAAGATTCAATTAACAGCATCAAAATTACAAGAGCATTAGAAATCCAGTTAATCATCTTTCAGTTTTAAACCTAGCAAAGATAAAAAATGACAAAGAAAAGAAAGTGGTAATAAAAAATCGAGAGATTTTCATTATCTAATCTATAATCTATAAATGCTGAAAAACATAAAAAAAAAATAACAGACTTCTTTAGTCTTTATCAACATTAATTTTTGTATTGTACATAAATTATCTTTTTCTAAGTTTTCAAATGCACAATAAAAAATTGTAGATATGTATTAAGTACATAATAAAGGTGTTATTCTATATTTCTAGTAATAATTCCTTTTTAAAATAGCTACATCTTGGATTAAAAGGTTAGGAACAGTTCAGAGGTGGCCAGCTAAAGAGGTTCTCCGAACTTACTTGGAGTAGAGCGAGAGATATGAAATAATTCATGGATCTAAAGGCTGTGAACGGTAAAATTCAAGGGACTTTTTATCAATTTAATGGATTAAATTTAAGAAAACAGCGTAAAATGTTTAATTTGGTCACCTTCTGATAAAATATACAATTCAGACTAGATGATATAGATATAATAATAAAGATTGTATCCCTCTCTGTTTGATAATGACAAATTGTTACCTAACATTTACAAAGAGAGTTAAACATCAAAAATAGAAACAACTAGAAAATAGAGAAACAAATTAACATATAGGGAATTAATTTCACCCAATTTAAATAAAAAATATATTTTATATAACAAATCAAAATATATATTTTATTTTCTTATAATCTACAGTATGAGGACTGAAAAATAATGCACACATACTTTAAAACATGAATAAATATGAGAAGCAAGAACAGGAAAAAAGTACATCACAGTACACTTTTAAAGTTCCAAAATGTGATTTTATTTTTCAACATAGTCGCCATAAAGGATAACACATTTCTTCCAATATGTCACAAGTTTTTCATTCCATCAACTACAAAATTTTTCTGATAAATAGAAATGATCTTTCATTTCTGTGGTTTCATTTAAGTTATATTTAAAAGCATTCAAAAGTGATATCAAGGAAAACTACAAAAGTGACAATCAGAGTCTTATGCAATACATATTATTATGCTATATATACTTTCATTTTCAATACTTTCAATATAATTCCAGCTAGTTTTAAAGGCATATCCAAATAACTTTCCAAGCTGATGCATTTATTACACTGTCTCATGTTAAATTAATCTATCAAAATATAAAAAATTGTTAGAGTAGAATATATTACTGAGTTCTGCTAAAGCGAGACATCCTCCATGCCAACCACAATCACTTTCCCGGGGGCTAAGCAGATCCAGTACACAGACAACAACATCGTCAGCAAGCTGTTTGGTCATCCTTCCCATAATTCGTCCTATTCCTTTGGCTGCTGACCATCTAAAAAAAACAAAAAAACAATAATAAATTTCTTCAATCTAGAAAATGATGAAATTATTAAGTTTCCTATTTTTTCTCTCTCAAATGCCTGAGGGTATATAATCACTTAAAAATTTCCATTTTGAGATGTAATATTTAAGTTGAGAAAAAAAAACTGTAAAAATGTTTTTTAAACATTGTTGTTATTACTAGTTTCTAAAGACTACTCCAAATTATAAATCACTGAACAGTCATTGATAAAACGTTGGTAAGAGAGTATAGAGTAGCATTTAGTTCAGCAAGAGGAACTAAAAAGATCTTCCAAATAATCTTCTACAATTAAAGATAAGGAATAAGGTGGGCTAATTGCGGTGGCAGCATCTTGATACTAGTTTTAAATTAGCATAAATGAGAAGTCAAACAATAGCACCTTTTTCAGTTGGTGCTTGGTAATGAATCGTTGTTGACTTCCGTAAGTAACTTATTAGGGTATCATTATCAATAAATGTCGTGAAAATTATAATAATATTGATGTACAGTATTTATCAATATTATTGTAATTTTCACATTTTTGAGCAAAAAGGTCAACCAATTTATAAGTTTGATGGCTCAAACTATTCAGAGATGTCCCAAGAATATTTTTAAACCGTTTGAGCTTAAAATAGTGAAAAATATTTTTTACTATTTTAATTATTCCCTATTGTTTTTGGTTCCTACAGAACATTCTGGACTCTGTGTTTTAAAACTCTAAACTTTACTCTTTTTTTTTTTTTAAATATCACACAAATTAGGCACAGGTCAAGCCTAATTCTTAAGATAACCACCCAAGTGCTGTGGTTGGCAACCATACAATTGTTGTATAGTCCATTTTAATTTTATTGGTTATAAATATATCGATAGCAGTGATGAAATTCTAATTCAACTTCCATGCTCTACTCTTAATAACTGAAAGAATTACAAAACAAGGATCTTTTCTGTACCAATCCAATAACAAAAGGATATTTTAGATGAGCTAAGTCTGTGGGCTTATTTTTCTTATTAGATCAAATGGGCAAATTTCTAGCCAGATTGCATTTTTTAATCCATCTACAGTCCAGATCTGTTCAAGCATGGGGTAAATCTGCCTGATGTAAATCTAAGTTTAGAGAGATGGACAGAGTTTCTATATTATATACAGATAACTTGTGTTGTGTCTGACTGATCCTTCAAAAGATCTGTCACAAATGCCCTACCCTAAACCAGTTTACCACTAACATATAAGTAAGGTCCATAGGTTCCCACCAGAAACTCATAGCCTATCTAAAATATCTGTAAGGCCTTATATGTATGAGGTATCAGCGAGTACAATTTAGGATCAATACAATTTTACAGAGATGAAGCTTAACAGTAAAACAGAAGTGATATCTTTAGTCGGGCAAGATAATTATGTATTAGGTAAACTGTTACTTAAAAATAGTCACTATAAGTTATAGAGCTTTATCGATCATGTGTTAAGAGACTTTCTTGATCATATTATGTTGTTTATATGAATAATTATGTTTCCATGATATTGCTTATACTTCAAACGTATTAGAGAGAGAAAGAAATATATTTAATGTGAGAGTTCTTACAGGGGTAAACCATTTAGCACTAATTTTGGTTCTTTCACTTGATTAAAGAATTTTACTCATGTACGAATACCCATCCCACATAAGTATTGGCCCAATTCTCAATAGGCATTCTTTAAAAATGAGGGCTGTTGAACAATTTAACTTTTCTCATTAACATTGATTAAATTTATCTAGGAAACAAACTTGGCTCTGATGACTGAAATATTTTATACTCTATAATATATAACAGAACAACCAACTAGCCAAAAAATATTTTATTTTATACTATTTCTGTCTCACTGAATTAAACCCTTAAAAAGTTAATTTTTAGCCACCAGGTAATCTCTCAATTAAGAGAGACCTTCAGGTATCACACAGATATTTAATGATAATATTATGAGAAGCTATATCCCTTCAATCCTATCATATTATAGGATACCATTTTTAAACTGCAATTTATTGAAGTTTTCTAAAGAAAGCTAATCATATAATTGAGTTGACCTAAACCATGTTAATATAAGAGAACAAAAGTAAAAAAATATAATAATAATACATAATGTTACTAAAATAAAATTATTTAATGACAGCGTAACTAACCATTGATCTTTAAATATACCCACCTGACAGTAATATCTGAATCTCTAAGACCCTGCATCAATTCTTCAATAATATCTTCCATTTCGGCAGGAACTTCTAGATCTTCATCTTCCTCCATTTCATCTTCATTCTTAAGACTGACAGCAGGTGTTTTTAAATGATCCCCAGTTGGCCATTGTGAAATATCAATTGGAAGGATTCTCATACCCCTCTTGTATCGCCAAGAAATGACACGAGCTTTTAAAAATGTCAACCCTAAGACCATAAAATTTCATGATAATATTCATTGAAAAAATAATTAATAATTCTATAGATAATATCTAAATTTACAATTAGTAATTACTGTAAACTGTTCATATATATATATACTTATAAATAAAATAAATTGCATCTATAAAACTAAATACACAATAATATTTTTTTATAGCTAATATGAAGTTCAAAGTTCTTCAAATGAACCATTGTGTAAAATGCGATGAGTAACTAGGAAGTTAGTTTTAAATTTAATAACCAATATGACACAGGATAAGTATTTAATATTTAATAACAGGGGTACACAGGAAAAAAAAAGTGAAAATTTGTATGTTTAATCAAATGTTTAGACCAGTTAGTTTAGTTTTCACCTTCATTTATGCTACCTCTTTAATTATTAATACATCATATTTTCAAGGGTAACTGAACTTAATCCTGTTTTTATAAAAGTAGTTTAAATGGAGAAATTCTCTTTTATTAATGATTTTTACATTGATTTATAAAAATATGATAGCTGGGAGCAATGAAATTTAATGACGAATGAATATTAGTTTTAAGCCATAAGAAAATGAATAAAAGATAGCGATTTATATATATTACTATAATTTAACAAGCCATTAAAAAAAATTTAGGATACATTCTTACTTACCTATTCTCTGAATAACTTTCATAGCAAGTTTTCGGCATAAGCGATATGGTTCACTTTTCCAATTCATAGTCATGATTGTTTTCAATAACTTCGGTGCATAAGGGAGTAAATCCTCTCTTTTTCCATACTTTAAAATAGCTGCAATAGATAACATAGGCCCAAAACGCATCCAGTTTAGATTTTCTTGAGTAATCAACTAAAATTATAAGGCATCAATTAAATAACTTTTATAAATTTTGGTTGCTACATTCTAGATGAATCTTACATCACAAGCCCACTGAAGATACTCAGGAAGCAAACAATCTTTGGTGTCTGTGCGAGTAAGGAATTGAGAGGTTAAATATGCACATGCATCTCTACACAGATCAACAACCATAGCATACTTTTTGCAGATATTATATAGTCTAAAAAAAAAATTAATAATGTTGCAAAAATAAATAATCAATTTATTCTTATCCATATCCTGATAAACTAAGTCATATCAAATTGATATTCAAACACAGATGAAATATATAACTGAATTAACTCTGTAAATTCAAATAGGTCATAGCTAATGATGCAGATACCTATTGTTATGAATTTATTGATTTGCCGAATCAATAAGTGCTTGATTGTAGAACTAGAAAAAGTCAATAACTTCAGAAATATTTGTACCTTTGAATAACTGTAGAATCTTTGCCCACATCGTTGCTATCAAGCCTCGACATGTGAAATGGTATTTTCACAATGATTGATAACCAAAGAATTAAGCAGTATCGTGTTTCCCAATTATTATTATCTTTTTCATCTTCATTTTCAAGCATTGTTAAGACAGGTTCTAAATCTTGAGCCTAAGGCAATACAAAGAAAAAATCCTCATACCCATCACTAGTCAGATAAAAAGTATTTATAAATACTTACAGAATGAGGTAAATGTTGCAGGATAACTTTTGTACCCCTCACATTTGTGATTAAACGCATATACTGAAATGCTAAGTTCTTACTTCTTTCACAAAAGTTATTTCCCCTCACAATGAAAATTATTTCATCCAAAATTTGGGGTAAATAGGTATCTAATAGATGAGGCTGTTCTTTATATTGATCGACAATATACCTAAATCTTTCATAAGGCTTTTCTGCATTTGAACGACCATTTACAGGTTGTGCTATGACTTCTGTAGATTCTTTTAATGAAGTGACAAGATCTAAGATTTCTTTCCATTCCACAAATCTTTCAAGCGAGCAGCCCAAACCAATTGGCTCTATAATATCTTCTGTATTAAATTCATCCATTTCAAGATACAACTAGAGATAACAAACTGAAAGGTTCTAACCGAGTGAAGGTTAAGTTTACATTCCACCTACAATGCCTTCATATTCTATTAATTGTCTAGAATATATAACCTTGTTTGTAAGTTATTGAAATATGAATTTATTGAGACTAAGATCATTAAGAATAAAAGTTAACATCTCCCTATGATTTTACAAATGTTTTTATATTTAGCTGTAATTTATGAACCAATATAAATTAAGAAGGGGTGAGAATAAATCATTAATTAACGATTTTTTTACTTCAGCATTGGTAGATTATATCGCTGCTTTATTTTAATAGCAGTACATTTGACAGATACGAATGTTTTGGTTTTGAATTGAACATATTCCATGGAAAATACCGTAGATTAGGCTTACTAGGGTCGTCCCTCAGGCTATTCCAAAGCTAGTAGGGCTGTCACACATTAACCCTAATCTTTTTTTTTATGTGAGGTGTGTCACTATTAAAGCGAAGCAGCAATGTGAGTACTAACCCTTTCATTCATTATCAGGGCAACAGAGGCTTGAAGCAGTCCTTGGCTAGTTCAATCGCTCTTCTATAATCTATCCTTTCGGAAACATGCGTAGTGGATATTCCTGTTTTCTCCTAATCTTTGGAAATTCTGCCCTTCTATCTCCTTTCAGTTTCCACATACTGAAGGGGTCGCAGAGGATCTGGTGGTGGTGGTCAAGCATTTGACTTTAGGAATTTTTAAGCGTACATATGAAACACCCCACTAAAAGTCTCTACCCCTTCCGTAACATGAGGGAATGGAGTGTAAAAGTCCCCTGTTTTATCAAAATCGAAGGTGAATACGATTCATTTAAGAATGTTTATATTTTTTTTTTTCGTAACTGTTATAGTTTTTGAGATATTCACTATCCAATCGGAAATTACAATTTACAACACACTGGTATTTTTATTTTAAAGTTAACTCATTCATTTTTTTACTGAAATGTAGGTTGTCTAAATTACTTTTAGTTTTAGAACCACCTATTAACGACAGAATATTGTAATTTATAAAAATGAAGTTGAAATGTAAGTAATTTAACAGACAAATAATTTTTTATTTTCTCAATGTGTGCTTACACTTTTTTATTTAGCATTTTCTTAAAACTGTTCTCATTTTCCTATAGCAACACGGAAAAAATATATTTCTTCCAACCTAGTGAGGAAATACCATTAAGTTGATAAATCATCTATGGAGCCTTCTTAATTTTATGAAATATTGGTTACTTTGTCACTGGTTTAATGTCGTCCATGTCACTCTAACAGCTTAGCGAAAACCACAAACCGGTCTTCTCCTTCAATGTTTTTTTAGGATCAGAATGGGAGTTATCTGTACTCCAATATTAGCTACTTAGTTCGCTTCTTTTCCGATTCAGCTCCTATTTCTTAATTGTTGCTTGATTTGTGGGATTTAAATAAAGGCAAATATTAAAAATCACCCAGGGAATATTGGAATATTATTTATAGATCAACCTAACTATTCTAGCGATATTAGTTCCATGCTAAAACAGGTGGTTTATGACTATAAAATAAAAAAAACATCTAGTACTGTGGGCGCATCACACAACTTTCACTTATCTCCCTGCTAAGAGTTGAAAGCAATCCCTGCTCATTTCAGAACAGATGTTCTGATATTATTATACACTCCTGCAATACCATCCTGTACTAATATTTCCTATGAAACGTTTAGTTAACAGATTGACTAACTCCAATTTTCAGAAAATGGTTTTAATAATATTTCTGGATGATAAATTTTAACATTTTTCTTTTGTAAAATTATGGCAGATTTATTAAAAATATACTAGTCACCTAAAATTTACATTCTCTTAAACATTTATCCAATGCTAAACAGTAATAGAAATTATATTGAAAATACTAAGAATGATTTAAAGGAGTTATCCTATCAATTGAAAGGCTCTTATATTTAGATTGATAAAATAAAAAAGATAAATATTATTGTTTGAGGAAGCCCCTCAAGCATTTTTAAATGGGAGTTGGAGATGTTGCACCCTAGTGGAAAAAAACACATGGAAGTTGAGAATCGGTAGCCATATTGGCCTGTACTGGTGAAAACGAACAAGCAAATTTTCAAAAGGCAACACCACTTTCTATGACGCAACATGAGTGAGTAGATCTTCACCACACTCAAAACCCGTCCTCCATTGTAACATGGAATAGAACATTACACTAAGTGACCAATCATACATTACATTATCCCATGTAAACTCAGTCTTATCAATATTCCAAAAGTATTGCCTGCAGAAAGTCACCAAGCATCAGAAGGTCCTCCATGAACTGGTTGAAGTTGTGAAAAAGAACGACGAGGCACTCATGGAATGGACTACAGCGGCCGAGGTGGCTTTTCAGCAATGTCAGCAAGTCAACAGGGAGGCTGTAGCGCTTGCTCATCTTACAGAAAATGGATACGTTTTCATCGCAAATGCCTCCGATATTGCTATTGGAGCAATTATTCAGAAACGAGGAGGCACGAATTGGAGAACTCTTGGTTCCTTGAACTACTAGTAACAATAAGCTTCACAGCGAAACTTAATCCTCTCCCCTTCCCTCTCCTAGGTACCAATAAAAATGAGGTAACCTATTTTCTATAAAACTGTTAATTTCTGTTATATTCGCCAGAAAATCGTGGATCAAGATCCCCGATGCACTAACGATTTTTCTGTTCAAGTATGGCTGGAAAGATCACCTCTTGGGTCCGAATCTGCATGGTCTGGCAACGTCACACCACTCACACCCAGGAAATTTTGCTACTGTCTTACGCTAGTATACTGATATTCCCGCTGGCCGGCAGCAGAACCAGTAGAAACTATTTTCATAGTGTTGATCTCCAAGACATTCTGGATCAGTCGTTTTGGTGTATCCTCCTGCATAACTAAGGATTAGAGACGTCAATTTAAGAGGGAAAATTTTAGGTGGCACACGCATATTTTAGGTACTTCACGTTTCCGAACCGCTACATTTCTTTTTGGATTAATAGCAGCAATCCGCGATAACAACAGTTGTTATTCTGCCGTGATGATGGTGCAGCCTTGTAAACGAGAAGAAAATATCGATAGGTTGCTACAAAATCTTACGAACCATATGAATATGCTCTCTTATATCAGTTAAAGACCATTTTCCTACGAGATCACGCAGTACGCCAGCCCCTCACTCCGCCATATACTTAACCTCACCTCGTCCTCATGCGTCAGGAGAAGACATCCAAGATGAAATTATCCTGTTGCCGTCTGAAACCAGCTTTCTTCTCGAAATTTCTAAATCATCACCTGCAACCATACAAGGATGTATGTAACTAATTTATTAGTCCTCTGTAAAATACCGTTTTATAGTGGTGTCAAAGAGATTTATTTTCTGTTTTGTATTTTCAATAGTAGACCTAATAAGCTCAGCTTATCCCAGACCCGGTATTTTTAAAAATCTTTATCCAATATTTATTTTCTCACAGTAGTTCAATACATTGACATCACAATAATAGTTTTTCTTATTTATTCGCAATTGATAACTGACATTGAACTACTTTATGAATCCAAACCTGACCTTGGTTTTTAGATTAATGCTCTAATAAAGAATAGCAGTGAGGTTTGAGTAGAATAGAAAAAATAGAAACTTATATTGAGGTCTTAGAGGACTCAAAGGATAATTTGGAACCAATGACAATTCACTCCAATGAGTTAAAGCATTTTTTTTTTCTTTTGGTAAGGAGCCAACTGATCACTCACCAATATATGTGTATAACTTAAGTAAGGGCGAAAGAAAAATGTTAAAAAAAGAGAAGAAGGAATAAGATCTGACACACTTGAACTGCTGTAAAATACTGCTGCCTTCATTTTTTTCTGATTCCTCTAAAACAGAATAAAAACAATAAATTAATGGTTGCTTTACGTATGGTTTACATAAATCAAGTTGAGTATTACCTTTTTCTACCTGTGGTACTTTAAGGTTACGATGGAATACTTATCTGGTTATTGTGGATTGTCCATTCTATATGGTCCTACTAAAAAAATATCCAGAGGTGAGGGGCTTCCTTATGTTGAACTGACATCATTTTTTTTTTCCGATCCCTCTAAAACAGAAAAGAAACAGTGAATTAGTGAGTGCATTACTGTGAAAAAAGGAAGTAATTCATGTTGAGTATTACCTTTTACTACCTTTGGTATTTTAAGGTTACCTATAGTGTTTATTTGTTATTTATGAAATATCCATTCTAAATGGTGCTATTTTAAATCCGGAGGTGAGGGGCCTCCTCGTGTTGTATCGCTGACTTCATTTTGTTTGGTACATCTCTTATATACATTCGAACAGCTGATCTCCTCATCCAGCTGACATCTAAGTAACAGCTGATTCAGACCGTAAATCCTCCCCCCCCCCACCAGTTTAAGAACAATCCTCGTAATTTAATTCTATACGGTATAATAACTATACAAACAGCGAACAAAAATATTTACAATAAAAAAAATTCTTTACAATTATCATTTTAAAAAACAAACTCATAGGCTTGCTGAAGTAAACACTATATGTACCTATATATATATATACATACTTTAAACTATATATACATACTTTAAACCTAGGAATAAAATAAAAAAAGAATAATTCTTCGAACAATAACATGAACAAGTTAAAATGAAAAAAGCAATAAACTATTACTATACTATATAATAATATAAAAAACAAAAACAATAAAGAAAAAACTATTTACATTAAAATAAATTTCTATACACATATCATTGTTAAAAAAAACTCACAAGCTCCCCGAAGTAAACGCTATTTATAATATAATTTAAACCTAAAAACATAAAAGAACTCTTCATACAATACATGACCAAGTTAAAATGAAAAAACAATATTTACTAAAGTTAAAAACAACCTTAAAACAAAAACAATAAATAGAATAAATTTACATTTTCTGTAATACAATCTGGATGTGGCAATATGAGGACACCCCAGCTTTTATTTTGTGAGTGCCGGAAGTTTTAACTGCTCAATATGGACAGTTTTCCTCTTTCTAGGTTCTCTGACACTTTCTAATGTAACTATGTTGTGTTTTCTAATGGTTATCACCCTGAATGGACCTTCGTATAGCTCCATCTCCTTAGCTCCTGGCCTCCAGTTCTTCCATAACTATTGATCTTCCTTCCTCCGAGCTCTCGTTAGACGAAGATTCCTCCCTATCGTCGCCCTATTCTGTTCTTCTTCTCCCGGTATCCCGGGTACCATCAATAATTATTCCCTGGCGTTTCAAACTTTGAAGCTCTTTCCGGATGTGATAATTTAGTGGCTGCGGGTATTTCCTCTCTTTCACGTACGTCACTTTGTCTCGTTTTAGTAAGCACTCATGGACTGTCCTCCCAGTCGTCCTGAGTTTGTCCCCTTATTTAAAAAAGATATCTTCATATTCCCTCCTAAGGCTTCGCTACTGTCCTTGGCTTGATTGATCGCTCCAACACGAGCCTCATGTTCTTCCACTGAAAATTTGCAGATTTTTCCTCGTAATTTAACCTTCCATTCCCCCTGCTGTTCCTAACCCAAGCTCCACCCTTCCCTAGTAGGTTACATCCCACAATTACTTTGTATTCCCTAGGCATAATTCCTACCATATTTACCTGCAAGTTTTCCCTACTAAATCCCCACCGTGTCAACCCTCTCTCCACCTTCTCCTCTACTTCACAAGGGCCACCCTGGGTCATTAATTTATATTGACATTCCCGAATCTGGTGTGTCCTCTCTCCAATACACAGATTTTCTAGGGCTTCTCGGCACATGATGGTGTTGGAACTGCCGGTGTCCACCAGGCACCTCACTCCTCCTATCTCTATTATAGGCAGACCGCCGCTCTTCTCCCTCACGTTATAATTCAGTAAGCGGTCGCCCCTCGGCCGACACTCCCTATAAATGTCTCGCGTCTTCCTCAAGTTCCTCGTCCCCATCCGCCTTTGCTCCCTTGTTTTCATCCTCCTGTTTCCACTCTGTCCCCTTTACTAACTCGGTTCCGAGGCTCTTCAACTTCTTCTTCGGTCTCCGATATTCCCGGAACATCTTGTTCCGTTTATCAAGTAGATGTTCGATAGACTTCGCTTCAATTCGACTGACACCTCATGTCCTGGGATCTTAATGCATTCAAGCCTCCATCTTAATCATTGAGCTTGCGCTAAATCTACTACCGGTAGTGGCTGAATTTCTTCCGAAGTTGGATTCCCTGAAGATAAAGGTTGGTTGACTAATAAAGGTTGAATAAAGGTTTGTTATTTTCGTTCCAACCCTCCTGGTTCAGAACTGCTGCTCTCACGATTCCGTTACTGGCCATATTTTTTATAAAATGAAAGAAGACGACAAAATCAAAACAAAAAAAATTATTCTTGAAAACAAAAATTACTCCGGTTTCTAAAGCTCCCGGGTTTCAGCACCACTTAAATATCGGCGAATACAAAATGTTAAAAAAGAGAAGAAGGAATAAGATCTGACACGCTTGAACTGTTGTAAAATACTGGCTTGTGTTCGGTACATCTCTTATATACATTCGATCAGCGGATCTCCTCAGTCAGCTGACATCAAAGTAACAGCTGACTCAGGCCGTAATTTATATATTGTCCCATATCTTGCTCTTACCCTACCATTTAAATGTTTTTATTTTAAAATATTTAACGGAGGGTTAAGAATGATGTTAATATATGAAGATATAATTGTATCTTATAAATAAAATTATATACATTTTAAATTTATCTGTGTATAGATTATATATATTTATTATTTAATCATATTAAACAATTGATGTAAAACGAAAACAAATTTCTTGAAGATATTTGCTTGAGGAAAAACAAATTCCTTGAGCATATCCTAAAGGAGACCGCCATGTAAAAACACGATAGAATTAATCCAAGGAAGTATCCCGATGGGTGTAGGCGTTATATTGACTGCTTAACGTCGATCCTAAAGGTGCCGAAGACTGGATCATTAGAATTCGGCAGATGATGGACGACATTCACTCCTGACAAAGAAAATGATAAATTATTGATGAAATGAAGACGGAGATGATCGGGATGAGCGTAATTGCCGACTTGGTAAGTGATCAGTTGTCTCCTACAAAGAAATTTATTTCATTCCAATTCGCTTGTTACGGATTATCCTTTGAGACATTAATATTTTTCTTAAATATGATTTTTATGAAGTGCATAGTATTGTGCTATAGGGGTTTGAAGGATGGAGTTGCTTGTAAGGGCTGGTTACTAATTGAGAACATCATAGTACTTCTTATCAGAAGGAATGGTGTGCATAGATTGCATTGTGGTCATTACTAGTATGGTTAGTCCAGTCTTTCCGATGTCTAGCAGATGTACCTTGAGATTCATGGGAGACTGCCTTCTCAGTCGAGTATACTTCTTTCGTTCTTATTCCTCAAGTTAAATAAATTAACTTTCTATCAACTTCATTGATGACAAATTGCTCAATCTGTCGTATTATAGAATCGTTTTTGTCAGTTAATTCTTCATTCGTTTTAATTGAATCAAATTCGAAGAACTGAAAATAAAATAAAATATGGCGAGAACAAACGGTATATTATGTTTACAATGATAGAACAGATATTGATGTTAGATCTTTTTTTTTTCAAGAATGCTAGTGCAATGAGATGGATTATACATGCTTGTCAATCATACTTGAGCGTTCGTAGCCAACATTAGACTTTGAAGCACTTTATAAGAGAGCTGACCGAATGACACTACTGTACATTAATTTACTAATGCTCCCGCCGTCTTAGGTGATGAAATTTATCAGATTTTAATCTAATATTAGCTTTTTTTTGTAAAGTCTTGCTATAAGTTTAATCGGGAAATATTTTTCTTGAATTTCTGTACGCGATTTTAGAACTGGGTGAGTAATTTATTTCTATTCTTAAATAAATGAGGGTACTGTTGGGGCAATTAAGTTGAAAATAAATAAATATTTTTTTTATTAACAGAAATATTTCTGAAAGATATTTTTTTTTGCAATCATTAGACTGTTATTTTAATGATGGGAGAAATTTAAATAATAAAAATTAAATCTTCACCTTGTAATTGAAAAAAAAAATGATAGTAACTAAAAAAATAAATAAATAAGGGTAGAAATCACATAACTAGTGAAAAAATAATTATCGCTTTAGAACAAACGTAAGAATTCAAATATTAACAAATCTAATCTCAATAACTGGATTTTTTTACAAGTTACATTATATCAGTAATACATACAAAAGTGTAAAGTAAGTAAATTGTATCCGGGTGGATTTATAGAGTTGAGAATGGAGGAGGTGACGTTGTAAGGCTGAGCGTGTAATCTGTGCTAGGTATCGGAGCCTCCGTGGACATTCCGAGTGGGGAGCCATTAGAGTGACCGTGGGAATCAGGGCTAATAGCAGCTCTCTCCTCTGTACTAGAGCTAATTAAATATCTCAAGCAAAAACTATATGTACTTGCTTTTGTTTTGGAGCCTCAGCTGTCTTCAATAAACGTTTAGAACCAATCATCCTCTTTAATAATTAATCTATGAAGTTTTCAAGCAGATTTGAAATGCGAACTGCACTCTACCGTGTAGAGATATCCTAGTCATAAGTCTTCATGAAATCCTAATTTGTTTGATCGAAGCGTTCATTCTTAACTTTCTTAAATACACATTAGAATATTTATAGTCATCAGTAAAAAAAGATTTATCTAGACAATCTCTCTTAGTTTACATGTTTCAAATGTGAAATGTTCGTTCGTCGCCGCCTTTGTTTCAGTCCCTATATCCGATTACAGTTTAAGGTACGGTTTCTTTTCTGTTTATAGAATTGAAACATCTTCTTGAGGAGATTATTATTATTCTCCAATTTGCATTTTGTTGTTTTCCCTCTCAGTTCTTGTCAGTAAAATACTATTCCGTCTTGAGAAAAAAAAAAAAAAATTGACATGTAAAAAAATATAACAAGAATTAAACTATTTATTACCACTGCTCAAAAGAAAAAAGATTAGCATTCATTATTTTTTTTTATTATTCGCTTCTTTATGTAAAGCAATTGAAAATTAAACATACAGATTTAGAGGTGAGGGAGAGATATGAAGAGATTTGTATAAAATGATTTGAAGATATTGATCCAGTCAGTCTTCCCTTTACTTTCGGTTTCCTTTACTTGTCTTCCTACTAGAGGAGATAGAAAGGTAATCCTTCATGATGAGACATATTGTAGCACAAAAATAATGAAAAATTTGTGGAGCTCAAGCTTTAGAACTCAACCGATCAACAAAATAGGTAAGCGGTTGATGCACATGAA